>NC_053024.1:151483755-151698208 GCF_003073215.2 Triticum urartu | reverse complement strand
GCTTACTTCAGACCTATGGGTCCATAGTTAGTAGCTAGATGGCTTCTTCTCTCTTTTTGGATCTCAATACAATGTTCTCCCCCTCTCTCGTGGAGATCTATTCGATGTAATCTTCTTTTTGCGGTGTGTTTGTTGAGACCGATGAATTGTGGGTTTATGATCCAGTCTATCTATGAATAATATTTGAATCTTCTCTGAATTCTTTTATGTATGATTGGTTATCTTTGCAAGTCTCTTTGAATTATCAGTTTGGTTTGGCCTACTAGATTGGTTGTTCTTGCCATGGGAGAAGTGCTTAGCTTTGGGTTCGATCTTGCGGTGTCCTTTCCCAGTCACAGAAGGGGCAGCAAGGCATGTATTGTATCGTTGCCATCGAGGATAATAAGATGGGGTTTTTATCATATTGCATGAAACTATCCCTCTGCATCATGTCATCTTGCTTAAGGCTTTACTCTGTTTTTAACTTAATACTCTAGATGCATGCTGGATAGCGGTCGATGAGTGGAGTAATAGTAGTAGATGCAGGCAGGAGTCGGTCTACTTATCTCGGACGTGATGCCTATATACATGATCATACCTAGATATTCTCATAACTATGCTCAATTCTGTCAATTGCTCAACAGTAATTTGTTCACCCACCGTAGAATACTTATGCTCTTGAGAGAAGACACTAGTGAAACCTATGGCCCCCGGGTCTCTTTCTCATCATATCAATCTCCATTACTTTATTATTGCTTTGCTTTTACTTTTCTTTTACTTTTTACTTTGCATCTCTATACCAAAAATAGCAAAAATATTATTTATCATCTCTATCAGATCTCACTTTCGTAAGTGACCATGAAGATATTGACAACCCCTAAGCGCATTGGTTGCGTTGAGCTATTGTTTTTGTGTAGGTACGAGGGACTCGCGCGTAGCCTCCTACTGGATTGATACCTTGGTTCTCATAAACTAAGGGAAATACTTACGCTACTTTGCTGCATCATCCTCTCCTCTTCGGGGAAATCCAACGCAGTGCTCAAGAGGTAGAAGATAACGATATTGTTAAACTTAAGCTATTTCTGTTTTCGCTTAGAGATCGTGCTAAAGCTTGGTTTTCGTCTTTACCTAAAAATAGTATTGATTCATGGAATAAGTGCAAAGATGCTTTTATCTCTAAGTATTTTCCTCCCGCTAAGATCATCTCTCTTAGAAACGATATTATGAATTTTAAGCAACTTGATCATGAGCATGTTGCACAATCTTGGGAGAGGATTAAATTAATGATACGTAATTTTCCTACACATGGTTTGAATTTATGGATGATTATACAAATTTTTTATGCCGGATTGAATTTTGCTTCCAAAAATCTTTTAGACTCGGCCGCGGGAGGCACTTTTATGGAGATCACTTTAGGAGAAGCTACTAAACTCCTAGATAATATTATGGTTAATTATTCTCAATGGCACACTGAAAGATCTACTAGTAAAAAAGTTCATGCGATTGAAGAGATTAATGTTTTGATTGGAAAGATGGATGAACTTATGAAATCGTTTGCTAATAAGAGTGCTCCTACTGATCCTAATTATATGCCTTTGTCTACTTTGATTGAGAATAATAATGAATCTATGGATGTGAATTTTGTTGGTAGGAACAATTTTGGTAACAATGCGTATAGAGGTAATTTTAATTCTAGGCCCTTTCCTAGTAATTCCTATAATAATTATGGTAATTCCTATAGCAATTCTTATGGAAATTATAATAAGATGCCCTCTGATTTTGAATCTAGTATTAAAGAATGTATTAGTTCACAAAAGAGTTTCAATGCTTTGATTGAAGAAAAATTTCTTAAGATTGATGAGTTGGGTAGGAACGTGGATAGAATTTATCTTGATGTTGATTATTTGAAACTTAGATGTATTCCACCTAAGCATGATATGAATGAGTCTCTCAAAGCCATGAGAATTTGCATTGATGAGTGCAAAGAAAGAACCGCTAGGATGCGTGCTAAGAAAGATTGCTTTGTGAAGGCATGTTCTTCTAGTTTTCATGATAATAAAGATGAAGGTATAAAAGTGATTGATGTGTCACCTATTAAATCTTTGTTTTGCAATATTAATCTTGATAATGATGGGATTGGAGATGAGTCAACTTTAGTTAGAAGGCGTCCCAAAAATTCGGAGTTTCTAGATCTTGATGCAAAAATTGATAAAAGTGGGATCGGAGAGGTCAAAACTTTAGATAGCAACGAACCCACTATCTTGGATTTCAAGGAATTTAATTATGATAATTTCTCTTTGATAGATTGTATTTCCTTGTGGCAATCCGTGCTAAATTCTCCTCATGCTTATAGTCAAAATAAAGCTTTTACTAAACATATCACTGATGCTTTGATGCAATCTTATGAAGAAAAACTTGAGTTCAAAGTTTCTATCCCTAGAAAAATTTATGATGAGTGGGAACCTACTATTAAAATAAAAATTAAATATCATGAGTGCTATGCTTTGTGTGATTTGGGTGCTAGTGTTTCCATGGTCCCAAAAACTTTGTGTGATTTGCTAGGTTTCCGTGAATTTGATGATTGTTCTTTAAACTTGCACCTTGCGGATTCCACTATTAAGAAACCTATGGGAAAGATTAATGATGTTCTTATTGTTGCAAATAGGAATTATGTGCCCGTAGATTTCATTTTTCTTGATATAGATTGCAATCCTCCATGTCCTATTATTCTTGGTAGACCTTTCCTTAGAACGATTGGTGCAATTATTGATATGAAGGAAGGGAATATTAGATTCCAATTTCCGTTAAGGAAAGTCATGGAACACTAATATAAATTCCTCACATACATAAATTTATTTTATAATTTTTGGGGTTCCAGATCTTGCGCTAGCTACAGATTACTATAGAATGTTCTGTTTTTGACAGATTCTGTTTTTCGTGTGTTGTTTGCTCATTTTGATGAATCTATGGCAAGTAATGGAGTTTATAACCCATATAAAAGTTGTAATACAGTAGGTTTAACACCAATATAAATAAATAATGAGTTCATTACAGTGCCTTGAAGTGGTGTTTTGTTTTCTTTCGCTAAGGAGCTCACGAGATTTTCTGTTAAGTTTTGTGTTGTGAAGTTTTCAAGTTTTGGGTAAAGATTTGATGGATTATGGAACAAGGAGTGGCAAGAGCCTAAGCTTGGGGATGTGCAAGGCACCCTAAGGTAAAATCTAAGGACACCAAAAAGCCTAAGCTTGGGGATGCCCAAGAAGGCATCCCCTCTTTTGTCTTCGTTCATCGGTAACTTTACTTGGAGCTATATTTTTATTCACCACATGATATGTGTTTTGCTTGGAGCGTCTTGTATGATTTGAGTCTTTGCTTTTTAGTTTACCATAATCATCCTTACTGTACACACCTTTTGAGAGACACACACATGAATTGGAATTTATTAGAATACTCTATGTGCTTCACTTATATCTTTTGAGCTATATAGTTTTTGCCCTAGTGCTTCACTTATATCTTTTAGAGCACGGTGGTGGTTTTAGTTTATAGAAATAATTGATCTCTCATGCTTCACTTATATTATTTTGAGAGTCCTTTAGAACAACATGGAAATTTGCTTTTAGGCATAATTAAAACTTTCATATAAGTGCATTGAATACTAAGAGAAGTTTGATACTTAATGATTGTTTTGAGATATGGAGATAGTGATATCAAAGTTGTGCTAGTTGAGTAGTTGTGAATTTGAGGAATACTTGTGTTGAAGTTTGCAAGTCCCGTAGCATGCACGTATGGTAAACGTTGTGTAACAAATTTGAAACATGAGGTGTTATTGTATTGTCTTCCTTATGAGTGGCGGTCGGGGACGAGCGATGGTCTTTTCCTACCAATCTATCCCCCTAGGAGCATGCGCATAATACTTGGTTTTTGATGACTTGTATATTTTTGCAATAAGTATGTGAGTTCTTTATGACTAATGTTGAGTCCATGGATTATACGCACTCTCATCCTTCCATCATAGCTAGCCTCTTCGGTACCGTGCATTGCCCTTTCTCACCTTGAGAGTTGGTGCAAACTTCACCGGTGCATCCAAACCCCGTGATACGATACGCTCTATCACACGTAAACCTCCTTATATCTTCCTCAAAACAGCCACCATACCTACCTATTATGGCATTTCCATAGCCATTCCGAGATATATTGCCATGCAACTTTCTACCGTTCCATTTATTATGACACGCATCATCATTGTCATATTGCCTTGCATGATCATGTAGTGGACATCGTATTTGTGGCAAAGCCACTGTTCATAATTCTTTCATACATGTCACTCATGAGTCATTGCACATCCCGGTACACCGCCGGAGGCATTCATATAGAGTCATATCTTGTTCTAGTACCGAGTTGTAATCATTGTGTTGTAAATAAATAGAAGTGTGATGATCATCATTAATAGAGCATTGTCCCAAAAAAAGAGAAAGGCCAAAAAACAAGGCCCAAAAAAGGGGCAATGCTACTATCCCTTTTCCACACTTGTGCTTCAAAGTAGCACCATGATCTTTATGATAGAGAGTCTCTTGTTTTTTCATTTTCATATACTAGTGGGAATTTTTCATTATAGAACTTGGCTTGTATATTCCAACAATGGGCCTCCTCAAGTGCCATAGGTCTTTGTGAGCAAGCAAGTTGGATGCACACCCACTTAGTTTATTTTGTTGAGCTTTCATACATTTATAGCTCTAGTGCATCCGTTGCATGGCAATCCCTACTCCTTGCATTGACATCAATTGATGGGCATCTCCCTAGCCCATTGATTAGCCACGTCAATGTGAGACTTTCTCCTTTGTTGTCTTCTCCACATAACCCCCTTCATTATATTCTATTCCACCCATAGTGCTATATCCATGGCTCACGCTCATGTATTGCGTGAAAGTTGAAAAAAGTTTGAGATTACTAAAGTATGAAACAATTGCTTGGCTTGTCATCGGGGTTGTGCATGATGAGAGCATTCTTGTGTGACAAAAGTGGAGCATGACCAAACTATATGATTTTGTAGGGATGAACTTTCTTTGGCCATGTTATTTTGAGAAGACATGATTGCTTAGTTATTATGCTTGAAGTATTATTATTTTTATGTCAATATTAAACTTTTATCTTGAATCTTTCGGATCTGAACGTTCATGCCACAATAAAGAAAATTACATTGAAAAATATGTTAGGAAGCATTCCACATCAAAAATTCTGTTTTTATCATTTACCTACTCGAGGACGAGAGGAATTAAGCTTGGGGATGCTTGATACGTCTCCAACGTATCTATAATTTTTTATTGTTCCATGCTATTATATTATCTATTTTGGATGATAACGGGCTTTATTTTACACTTTTATATTATTTTTGGGACTAACCTATTAACCAGAGGCCCAGCCCAAATTGCTATTTTTTGCCTATTTCAGTGTTTCGTAGAAAAGGAATATCAAACGGACTCCAAACGGAATAAAACCTTCGGGAGCGTGATTTTTGGAACAAACGTGATCCAGGGGACTTGGAGTGGATGTCAAGAAACAGTCGAGGAGGCCACGAGGCAGGGGGCGCGCCTACCCCCTGGGCGCGCCCTCCACCCTCGTGGCCCCTCGTTGCTCGACCGACCTACTTCTTCCTCCTATATATATTCATATACCCCGCAGACATCCAGGAGCACCACGAAACCCTATTTCCACTGCCGCAACCTTCTGTACCCAAGAGATCCATCTTGGGGCCTTTTCCGGAGCTCCGCCGGAGGGGGCATTGTTCAGGGAGGGCCTCTACATCAACTCCATAGCCCCTCAGATGATGTGTGAGTAGTTTACCTCAGACCTTCGGGTCCATAGCTAGTAGCTAGATGGCTTCTTCTCTCTCTTTGGATCTCAATACAAAGTTCTCCTTGATTATCTTGGAGATCTATTCGATGTAATCTTCTTTTGCGGTGTGTTTGTCGAGATCCGATGAATTATTGTGGGTTTATGATCAAGTTTATCTATGAACAATATTTGAATATTCTCTGAATTCTTTTTTTATGATTGGTTATCTTTGCAAGTCTCTTCGAATTATCAGTTTGGTTTGGCCTATTAGATTGATCGTTCTTGCAATGGGAGAAGTGCTTAGCTTTGGGTTCAATCTTACGGTGCTTGATCCCAGTGACAGAAAGGGAAACGACACATATTGTATTGTTGCCATCAAGGATAAAAAGATGGGGTTTATATCATATTGCATGAGTTTATCCCTCTACATCATGTCATCTTACTTGAAGCGTTACTCTGTTCTTATGAACTTAATACTCTAGATGCATGCTGGATAGCGGTCGATGTGTGGAGTAATAGTAGTAGATGCAGGCAGGAGTCGGTCTACTTATCACGGACGTGATGCCTATATACATGATCATACCTAGATATTCTCATAATTATTCACTTTTCTATCAATTGCTCGACAGTAATTCGTTTACCCATCGTAATACTTATGCTATCTTGAGAGAAGCCACTGGTGAAACCTATGGCTCACGGGTCTATTCTCCATCATATAAGTTTCCAATCTATTTTATTTTGCAATCTTTACTTTCCATCTATATCATAAAAATACCAAAAATATTTATCTTATTATTATTATTATCTCTATCAGATCTCACTCTTGCAAGTGGCCGAGAAGGGATTGAAAACCCCTTTATCGTGTTGGTTGCAAGGTTCTTATTTGTTTGTGTAGGTACGAGGTGACTTGCGCATGGTCGCCTACTGGATTGATACCTTTGTTCTCAAAACTGAGGGAAATACTTACGGTACTTTGCTGCATCACTTTCCTCTTCAAGGGAAAAACAACGCAGTGCTCAAGAGGTAGCAAGCCGCAAACGGAAGTATGGACAGGGGAAGTACAATTCTGGAGCTCAGCAAAAGCCTCGCTTTACCCCTAACTCCGGAGGTTACACCCATAACCATGGAGGCCATACTCACAATGGAGGAAGTTCCCATAACCACAGTTGGCCTAAGAATGGAAACGGGAATGGAGCAAGAAGTAGCCAGAACTGCCCAAACCCAGCAACGCCCGCCAAGAAGGACCTGAGCCATGTTACCTGTTACAAGTGCGGGAAGACTGGGCACTACGCCAACGATTGTTCTGGGTTGAAGAATGGCAATGGAAATGGAAACTCTGGGAAGAAGCCCAATCCCTTCACCAGAGGTCAGGTGAACCACATCAACGTGGAGGAGGTTGAATATCAGCCTGACACAGTGATTAGTAAGTTTTTGATTAACTCATTTACTGCACTCGTTCTTTTCGATACTGGTGCATCACATTCATACATATCAAGGGGATTTGTGGACAAGTTTAAGTTACCAACCTTAGCCCTTAGGTCACCCATGTTAGTAAACTCGCCAGGAGCGGAGTATATGGCCAGCCGATGGTGTGATCGGTTACCCTTAACCATTGGTAGCCATGTTTTCCCCTTAGACCTAATAATTTTGGAGTCCCAAGGACTGGATATAATATTAGGCATGGATTGGTTATCAAAGTATGGAGGAAACATCGATTGTGCTAGTAAGTCAATTTTACTCACCACCCCAGAAGGAAAAAGGATCAAGTATGTGTCTTGACATGCGCCAAGGAGGACCCAAGTGAATTCTCTTTCGGGAGTTGTTTAGGAAGAAGTGCCTGTTGTGAAGGATTACCCGGATGTATTTCCAGAGGAACTACCAGGCATGTCACCAGATCGTGACATAGAGTTTTTGATAGAGTTGTTGCCAGGCACCGGACCAATATCAAAGAGGCCATACCGGATGGCCGCAAATGATCTGGAGGAAATTAAGAAGCAGATTAAGGAATTATGGGAGAAAGGTTACATTCGACGAAGTTTGTCCCCGTGGGGAGCCCCGGTGCTCTTGGTTGAGAAGAAGGATGCATCTTTGAGAATGGTTGTTGATTATCGAGCATTAAATGAAGTGACGATCAAGAATAAGTACCCACTACCGATGATCAATGATCTATTCGACCAGTTGCAAGGAGCTAAAGTATTCTCCAAGATCGATCTGCGATCAGGATACCACCAGCTGAAGATCCGAGAACATGATATACCTAAGACAGCTTTCACCACAAGGTACAGGCTATATGAGTGCACGGTCATGTCCTTTGGATTGACAAATGCCCCCACCTATTTCATGAGTATGATGAATAAAGTGTTCATGGAGTTCCTGGATAAGTTTGTTGTGGTGTTCATTGATGATATTTTGGTATACTCGAAGAAGGAAGAGGAGCACAAGGAGCATTTGCGTTTAGTTCTCGAGAAGCTCAGGGAACATCAGCTATATGCAAAGTTTAGCAAGTGTGAGTTTTGGTTGAAGGAAGTTGGATTTCTTGGACATGTTATATCGGGAGAAGGTATAGCAGTAGACCCCACCAAGGTTCAGTATGTCACTGAGTGGTTGGCACCCACCTCAGTTGGAGAGATCCGCAGTTTTCTGGGACTCGCAGGATATTACCGGAGGTTCATTGAGAAATTTTCCAAGATTGCGAAACCCATGACCGAGTTGTTGAAGAAGGACACCAAGTTCAAATGGACTGAAGATTGTGAGGCCAGTTTTCAGGAGTTGAAGAAACGTTTGGTTACAACCCCAGTGCTGATTCTTCCGGATATACGCAAGGATTTCCAAGTGTATTGCGACGCTTCTCGCTTAGGACTTGGAGGTGTACTTATGCAAGACGGAAGAGTTGTTTCATATGCCTCACGACAGCTTCGACCTCATGAGTTGAATTATGCCACCCATGATTTGGAGTTAGAAACCGTAGTGCATGCACTTAAGACCTAGAGACATTTTCTGATTGGAAATAGATGTGATATGTACACGGATCACAAGAGTTTGAAGTACATTTTCACCTAGAAGGAGTTGAATCTCAGGCAAAGGAGATGGTTGGAGCTTATAAAGGATTATGATATAAAGTTGCATTATCATCCAGGAAAGGCCAATGTCGTAGCAGACGCTTTGAGCCGCAAAAGTTATGTTAATACCCTTGTAAGCGGAGGATTACTGCAGGAGTTAGTCGAGAATCTCAAGGAGCTTCGCTTGGAGGTAGTTCCAAGAGGTTTTGTTTCAGCAATGGAGGTTCAGTCTACATTATTGGGAAAGATTCGAGAAGCTCAGAAGGATGATAAGGAAATCACTGAGATAAAGGAGAAGATGAGCAAGGGAAAAGCCAAGGGTTTCCGTGAGGATGAGCATGAGACTCTATGGTTTGAGGATCGAATATATGTGCCCAATGATACGGAGATCAGAAAGTTAATACTTCAACAAGCTCATGACTCGGCATACTCGATTCACCTCGGAAACACCAAGATGTATTTAGATTTGAAGGAGCATGTCTGGTGGACAGGTATGAAGAAGGATATTGCCGAGTATGTAGCAGTATGTGATGTATGTCAGAGAGTGAAGGTAGAGCATCAGAAGCCAACCAGATTGTTACAGCCTATGCTGATACTGATACGTCTCCAACACATCTATCACTTTTGATTGTTCCATGCTATTATATTATCAACCTTGGATGTTTTATATGCTATTTTATATGATTTTTGGGACTAACTATTAACCTAGAGCCCAGTGCCAGTTTATGCTTTTTCCTTGTTTTTGAGTATCACAGAAAAGGAAAATCAAACGGAGTCCAATTGACCTGAAATTTCACGGAGATCATTTTTGGACCAGAAGAAGCCCACGGAGTACCGGAGATGGCCAGAAGAGTTCCGAGGCCACCACGAGGGTGGGGGCGTGCCCTACCCCCTGGGCGCACCCCCCTACCTCGTGACTACCTGGGAGACCCCCCTGACTTGTCCCCAACGCCAACACCTCTTATATATACAGAAACCTCTAGAAAATAACCTAGATCGGGAGTTCCACCGCCGCAAGCCTCTGTAGCCACCGAAAACCAATCTAGACCATTCCGGCACCCTGCCGAAGGGGGGAATCCCTCTCCGGTGGCCATCTTCATCATCCCGACGCTCTCCATGACGAGGAGGGAGTAGTTATCCCTCGGGGCTGAGGGTATGCACCAGTAGCTATGTGTTTGATCTCTTTCTCTCTCTCTCTCGTGTTCTTGATTCGGCACGATCTTGATGTATCACGAGCTTTGCTATTATAGTTGGATCTTATGATGTTTCTCCCCCTCTACTCTCTTGTAATGGATTGAGTTTTCCCTTTGAAGTTATCTTATCGGATTGAGTCTTTAAGGATTTGAGAACACTTGATGTATGTCTTGCATGTGCTTATCTGTGGTGACAATGGGATATCATGTGATCCAATTGATGTATGTTTTAGTGATCAACTTGCGAGTTCCGTGACCTCGTGAACTTATGCATAGGGGTTGGCACACGTTTTCTTCTTGACTCTCCGATAGAAACTTTGGGGCACTCTTTGAAGTTCTTTGTGTTGGTTGAATAGATGAATCTGAGATTGTGTGATGCATATCGTATAATCATACCCACGGATACTTGAGGTGACATTGTAGTATCTAGGTGACATTAGGGTTTTGGTTGATTTGTGTCTTAAGGTGTTATTCTAGTACGAGCTCTAGGATAGATCGAACGGAAAGAATAGATTCATGTTATTTTACTACAGGCTCTTGAATAGATTGATCAAAAAGGATAACTTGGAGGTGGTTTTGTACCCTACAATAATCTCTTCATTTGTTCTCCTCTATTACTGACTTTGGAGTGACTCTTTGTCGCATGTTGAGGGATATTTATATGATCTAATTATGCTATTATTGTTGAGAGAACTTGCACTAGTGAAAGTATGAACCCTAGGCCTTGTTTCAACGCATTGCAATACCGTTTTCGCTCACTTTTATCATTAGTTACCTTGCTGTTTTTATATTTTCAGATTACAAAAACCTATATCTACCATCCATATTGCACTTGTATCACCATCTCTTCGCCGAACTAGTGCACGTATACAATTTACCATTGTATTGGGTGTGTTGAGGACACAGGAGACTCTTTGTTATTTGGTTGCAGGGTTGCTTGAGAGAGACCATCTTCATACTACGCCTCCCACGGATTGATAAACCTTAGGTCATCCACTTGAGGGAAATTTTCTACTGTCCTACAAACCTCTGCACTTGGAGGCCCAACAACGTCTACAAGAAGAAGGTTGCGTAGTAGACATCAAGCTCTTTTCTGGCGCTGTTGCCGGGGAGGTTAGCGCTTGAAGGTATATCTTTAGATCTTGCAATCGAATCTTTTTGTTTATTATTTTATCACTAGTTTAGTTTATAAAAGAAAACAACAAAAAATGGAATTGAGGGTACGTCATATGCTTCATCTTTTTAATGTCTGTCATGAAAATAAGGATTCCGATAATTGTGCCAAAGTGTTAGAAGAAGAATCCATTAGAATGTTTGGCACTAAATCTTTGTATGATGAGCATGATTGCAATGTTGTTAGTACAAACTCTTTGAATATCCATGATACTAATAATGATTGCACTAGTCATGATGAAGATGTCTCTTATAAGCATGTCAACTTTTGTGGAGTGCATAGAGTTTGCAAGTACACACCAAATAGGGAAGATAGCTTTTGTAAGAGGCATAAGTATTTAGAAACTAAATGGTTGCAAGAAAGGCTAGATGTTTGTGCTGAAAATTTAAATTTTCTTAGCCATCCTTGTGAACTTTGCAATGAACATGGTCATTTAAATATCCAATGCGAATTGTTTCATGATCGAATCGTGTCCAAAAATTGTGATGACTTGATTTCCCTTGCGCATCATAATGAACTTAGTTTGCTTCTGGGTTTTGAAGAAATGAAATGTATAATTAAGGATATTCCAGAATTTGCCCTCGATAATGTTCTTGATGTTGATCTAGAGGAAATTTATATGTATTGCGCGGTGAATTGCATTGAAAGTCCTTATATTGCCAATTACATAAAGACAAGAAAACAAATAGAAGATTAAGAGAATACTAATGAAAGGGAAGAGACTTCCCAATATCCTCCTATTATTTCTTATGATGAATCAGGTAACGAGGAGGAGCTTCTATTCAACCAATCTCATTAATAAGGAGCTCCAAAAAGAGGATTAAACCCACAAATGATGTGGAGAAGAAAAAGAAAAGATGGAGAAGCAAAGGTATAAAGGCATCCCTCTCAAATGATGTTGCTCCTACTACTCATTGTGATGATAATAGTTGTTATAATATTGGTGCTATCCATACTATTAATGATGAGAGTGATTATGTTTATGATATGAAAAGGCCCAAGCTTGGGGATGCTATGTTTGATGAAAATGACATGTTTGAGAATTTATTTGCTGCAATTAATGTTTGTCCCAAGCTTGGGGATGCTATGTTTTATGAAGATGATATTTTTAACCTCCCAAGTTTTGATATGCAAATTTATTACAATGATAGCATGCCTCCTATTTATGATGATTATATTGATGAAAACGTGTTTGGAAGGGTGTCAACTTTAGGAAGTAATGATCCCACTATTTTGGAGGGTGTTGAATCTTATTGTGACAATTATGAAAGTGGATTTGGAGAGGTCATGACTTTATTTAGTAATGATTCCACTATCTTGGAAGAGGTTTCAATCGATTATGATGAGAACAAAGTTGCTACTTATGATAATTATTGTGATGATACTTATGCTATAAAAAGTAGTGATGATTATATTTATAAAACTTGTCATGATTATGATTACCCTATTTCTGAACATTACTCTTTTAATGTGGAAACAATTTGTAGTATTCGAGTTTCTTATGATACTCCCACTATTCCAAATGAGAAGAAATTTTCTTATGTGGAGAGTAATAAAAATTCTATGCTTGTAGATCATGAAAATAATGCTTTATGTGATGGTTATATTGTTGAATTCATTCATGATGCTACTAAAATTATTATGATGGAGGAATATATGCTTGTAGGAATTGCAATAATATCAAGTTTCCTCTCTATGTGCTTAAAATTTTGAAGTTATGCTTTAATTAGTGTGGTTTTATGAAGTTAGCTCTTGTTGGGTGTGGTTTTATGTTTTAATTAGTGTTTGTGCCAAGTAGAACCTTTGGGAAGACTTGGGTGAAGTCTTTGTGATCTTGCTGTAAAAATAGAAACTTTAGCGCTCACGAGATTAGCTACCATTGTTTACTAGAGAGTGCTATTAAGTTGATTCTTTTTGCAGATGATTAATAAAAAAATTCATCACGCCCACCAATTTATTTCAGAATTGTTTGAGTTCCATAAGTATACGTTTGATATATATTACTACAGACTGTTCTGTTTTTGACATATTCTGTTTTCTATGTGTTGTTGCTTATTTTGATGAATCTATTAGTAGTATCAGAGGGTATGAACCATAGAGAAGTTGGAGTACAGTAGATATTACACCAATATGAATTTAGAATGAGTTCACAACAGTACCTAAGTGGTGATTTATTTTCTTATCCTAACAGAGCTTACGAGTTTTCTGTTAAGTTTTGTGTTGTGAAGTTTTCAAGTTTTGGGTAAAGATTCAATGGACTGTGGAATAAGGAGTGGCAAGAACCTAAGCTTGGGGATGCCCAAGGCACCCCAAGGTAATATTCAAGGACAACCAAGAGCCTAAGCTTGGGGATGCCCCGGATGGCATCCCCTCTTTCGTCTGTGTTCATCGGTAACTTTACTTGGAGCTATATTTTTATTCACCACATGATATGTGTTTTGCTTGGAGCGTCATTTTATTTTATTTTGTTTTTCTTGTTGTTTGAATAAAATACCAAGATCTGAAAGTCTTAAATGTTAGAGAGTCTTCACATAGTTGCATAATTATTCGACTACTCATTGATCTTCACTTATATCTTTTGGAGTAGTTTGTCATTTTCTCTAGTGCTTCACTTATATCTTTTTAGAGCACGGTGGTGGTTTTATTTTATAGAAATTATTGATATCTCATGCTTCACTTATATTATTTTGAGATTCATAAACAGCATGGTGATTTGCTTTGGTTATGAATTTAGTCGTAATATGATGGGCATCCAAGAGGGATATAATAAAAACTTTCATATAGAGTGTAACGCCCCGAGACCGATGTGCCAGGTGTCCTCCAGTTATTCGCTGTTGTTGCCTTGTCTTTGCTTGCGTGTCATGCATTGCATATCATGTCATCATGTGCATTTCATTTGCATACATGTTCGTCTCATGCATCCGAGCATTTTCCCCGTTGTCCGTTTTGCAATCCGGCGCTCCTATGTCACCTGGTGTCCCTTTCTACCTCTTTTCGTGTGCGGGTGTTAAACGTTTTCGGATTGGACCGAGACTTGTCATGCGGCCTTGGTTTACTACCGGTAGACCGCCTGTCAAGTTTCGTGTCATTTGGACTTCGTTTGATACTCCAACGGTTAACCGAGGGACCGAAAAGGCCTCGTGAGTGTTGCAGCCCACCACCCTTCCAAAGTGGCCCAAAACCCACCTAAGACCTCTCCATCATCTCGGTCGTTCGATCACGATCGCATGGCCGAAAACCGCACCTCATTTGGACTCTCCTAGCTCCCTCTACCTATAAATATGTGGCCTTCCCTGAAAATTCCGCGGTACAAACCCTAGATCTCTCCTCTCCGCGCCGCCGGACAATTTTTCCACCGCCGGACATGTCCGCACCGCCCCTCAGCGAATCCGGGATCGCCACATGGCCTCCCAGCGCCTCCCAGCGCCTCCCGCCGCCGCGGCCCTCCGAGGCCCGGGTCGGGCCCTCCCTGGCCCGCACCCGAGCACCGCCCGTGCCTGCGCTGCCGCCGTGCCGGGCCTGTCCTTCGCCGCCGCCTCGCCGCCCGCACCCGCCAGACGCCGCCACGCCGCCCAGCGACCTCCGACGCCATCGCCGCCGACTCGCCGTGCTCCGCCGCCCGGAGCTCCGGCACCGCCCCCGCACCGGCGTCGCCCCGCTCCGGCCACCTCCACCGCAGCGCCTCCTCTCCTCCAAGTCCGGCGACCACGAACTCCGGCGCTGATGAACCTCGGGCCGCGCGCATCTACAGTGACTGCTACAGTAAGGATGTTGTGTTGTTGTTATGCCATATGTTCATGTTGTTTCCTAGTGATCCGTGCCTCTTTTGAGGATGATCAGTAAGGATGTTTTGTTAAATTGTGGTGCTCTATCCATCCATGTCTTTGTTTGCATTTATGGAGCACCCTAGCTTGAGTCAATCGAGCTCTACTTTTGCTATAAAATGATCCTGGCAGATTGTTGACATGTTTAGCGATTTTGCCGAGGATGTTGCTATTGATCCGTGCATGCTATGTTGTTGTTCTTGCCATTTCTAGCTTCTATGCCATGTCTTCTTGATGGGTGTATGCTTAGTTTGTCATGCCATGCTCTGTAGTGAGTGCATCGAGCTCGTAAACATGCCTACTCGTTAACTGTTTGCATGCTCCAGTTTCTCACTAAGTCTGAATCTGTTTATGTTTTTGCCATGTTCACATGCTTGCAATTGTATTTTCTGATCCCTTTTGGCTCAAGGTCACTAAGGGACTTTTGTTAAGTGCTTTGAGTAGCTTCATGCCATGCCTTGCTTTGCCATGTTAAGTTCCTGTAGCATGTAGTTTTCATGCTCTAAAGTGTGCTTCCTGATGATAAATTCCAGACTTGTGTTAATTTCACTAAAGTCTGAAACCTGTTATCATTTGCACTTTTGCCATGCTTGTTTGAACCTGTTAATGGTGAATTAGCCGTAGCTCAGTGTTTATCTTTTGTCAAGCATCTTGAGTGGATCCCTGCCATGTATTTTGTTGCCATGTTTGAGTGCTGTAGCATATTTAACTTGATGCATTTAGATGCTACTTGCTGTTATCGCAGACCGGTGCCATATTTGTTTTGCTTGCCATTTCCAAACCGTGCATCCGATTCCGGTGATCTTTATATCGATTTCAACCGAAATCACCTCACCTTTCCAGTGGCACTCTTGGATTTCCAAGTTGAGGCCAGATTCAATCATTCCTTTGCAAATCATGCATATGCATCGCATACCGCATCCCGCATATCATACCATGTTCATGTGTTGGTTGTTTACTATGTTGTGTGCTTCTTTCCGGGTGTTGCTTCTTCGGGTTGGTTCCGATTACGTCGCGTTTGTGAGGATCCGTTCGACTACGTCCGTTTGTCTTCTTCATGGACTCGTTCTTCTTCCTTGCGGGATTTCAGGCAAGATGACCATACCCTCGAAATCACTTCTATCTTTGCTTGCTAGTTGCTCGCTCTTTTGCTATGCCTATGCTGCGATACCTACCACTTGCTTATCATGCCTCCCATATTGTTGAACAAGCCTCTAACCCACCTTGTCCTAGCAAACCGTTGTTTGGCTATGTTACCGCTTTGCTCAGCCCCTCTTATAGCGTTGTTAGTTGCAGGTGAAGATTGGAGTTTGTTCCTGTTTGGAACATGGATATTTTGTTGGGATATCACAATATCTCTTATTTAATTAATGCATCTATATACTTGGTAAAGGGTGGAAGGCTCGGCCTTATGCCTGGTGTTTTGTTCCACTCTTGCCGCCCTAGTTTCCGTCATATCGGTGTTATGTTCCCGGATTTTGCGTTCCTTACGCGGTTGGGTGGTCATAATGGGAACCCCTTGATAGTTTGCCTTGAATAAAACTCCTCCAGCAATGCGCAACCTTGGTTTTACCATTTGCACTAACAACCTACCACCTTCCCTTGGGTTCTGCAGACTTAAGGGTCATCTTTATTTTAACCCCCCCGGGCCAGTGCTTCTCTAAGTGTTGGTCCGAACCGAGCTGCCTGCGGGGCCACCTCGGGGAAACTTGAGGGTTGGTTTTACTCATAGCTAGTCTCATTTGAGTGTGCCGTGAGAACGAGATATGTGCAGCTCCTATCGGGATTTGTCGGCACATTCGGGCGGTGTTGCTGGACTTGTTTTACCATTGTCGAAATGTCTTGTAACCTGGATGCCGAGTCTGATCGGAATATCTTGGGAGAAGGAATATCCTTCGTTGACCGTGAGAGCTTGTGATGGGCTAAGTTGGGACACCCCTGCAGGGATTTGAACTTACAAAAGCCGTGCCTGCGGTTATGGGCAGATGGGAATTTGTTAATGTCCGGTTGTAGAAAACCTGAAGTTGACCTTAATTAAAATACATCAACCGCGTGTGTAACCGTGATGGTCTCTTCTCGACGGAGTCCGGGAAGTGAACATGGTGTTGGAGTTATGCTTGACGTAGGTTGTTCTAGGATCACTTCTTGATCATAGTTGTTCGACCGTGCTTTTGCCTTCTCTTCTCACTCTCATTTGCGTATGTTAGCCACCATATATGCTAGTCGCTTGCTGCAGCTCCACCTCATACCTTTTACCCTTCCTATAAGCTTAAATAGTCTTGATCACAAGGGTGTGAGATTGCTGAGTCCCTGTGACTCACAGATGCTTCCAAAACCAGTTTGCAGGTGCCGATGTTACCGAGCAGGTGATGCAACCAAGCTCAAGGAGGAGCTCAATCAAGATCTTGTCCTTTGTGTTGTTCTGTTTCCAGTTGATCAGTAGTGGAGCCCAGTCGGGACGATCGGGGATCTATGTAGCATTTGGGGTAGTCTTCTTTTATTTTGGCTCCGTAGTCAGGCCTTGATTGTATTTGGATGATGTAATGCTTTATTCATGTATTTGTGTGAAGTGGCGAGTGTAAGCCAAATTTGTATCTCTTTCCCTTATGTATTACATGGGTTGTGTGAAGATTACCTCACTTGCGACATTGCTTTCAATGCGGTTATGCCTCTAAGTCGTGCTTCGACACGTGGGAGATATAGCCGCATCGAGGGCGTTACAAGTTGGTATCAGAGCCTTCCCCGACCTTAGGAGCCCCCTGCTTGATCGAATCGCTGGCGTTATTGAGTCTAGAAATGTTTTGAGTCATTTAGGAATTATATATATCGGAGAGTTAGGACTTCTTTTTACTCCTCAGTCCCTTCGTCGCTCTGGTGAGGCATCCTGACGTAGAGTTTTGACTCTTCTCTTCTCAAATTTCACTAAAAAAAATTTTAGGATCACGCGGGTATCTTGGAATCGTTTCGATGGTTTTGTGACGAGAACATTGTTCTTGGTGCCTCCTGTCATTTAGGGGTTGTGGCAGTGTCCGGGGGAGTTGAGCTCCGAGGTGTTGTCATCACAATTTTATCGTTGAGATTCTGGAATACCTGAGTTTAGTTTCGCCGATATCAAAAATCTCTTTTATGCAGTTGTTGGTGAGATAACCTCGACGCCACCCAGTACTGGGGCTGGAGTTCGGGAGTATTGCCATAACTCGCATAACGGATGCTTTTCGAAGGATGAGGTAAACGATTTTCGAAGGTTTCTTGGTTATGTGTTGAAGGATGGATACAGCTGGATGTAGGATTTGCTAGTTTGGTTGAGATATTATGCTTCCCATGTATCCCCAACACCTGATTGCATAACCAGAAAATTTCGGGAGTTTATAAGTGGGAATTCAAGTAGCTCTTAGGATATCTTTCCGACAGATGTATGATATGAAATTGGGGTTCGACGTCCAGTGGTCTGCCTATCCACAGTTGGTTTTACAGTGGTCTCGTTGTGTCTTAAAGAGTCCTTGGCTATGCCGACTCAGGGACGCTTCGTATGTCATGTGCACTGCCTTGTACATGATGGTGCTGTACGATCGAGCCCGTGTAGGCCCCACCACGAAAACTTCGGACGAAATCTCTATCATATGTTTGTTCCGGCTTATTCTGCAAGCCAATCCTTTGTTTTGTTTTGAGTTGTGGTATTCGAGTTGCTTCAATTTGAAATGTTGATTCCATACCTTTCCTAAGCGGTGTTCTCATATTTCTATGTGGATACCAATCCTTCTTGATCATCGAGATTGTCTTGCCAATCCTTTTCAACCGGTGGTCTCTCGTCAAGCGGATCCGTTCATTTTCAACATCCGCAAGATTCAATCTCAGCTTTCTCAACGTTGTTCGTTTCATCCATCCCAAGTTGTCTTTGTTTTTCCCACCCACACACCTTTTTTCTTCAAGGATTCATATTTCTTGATCAAGTGTCCATCTTATTCATGTGAAGTCTCTTCATTCTTTTCTTTCAATGTTCGTATCCGATGATTCTCAGGAAGATTCTAACGGAGCCTCAAGTTTATAATTCTTTGTTCTTTTATCTTCCCCGGTGTGTTCAATGCAATCTTTCTTTGTTGATCACATCCTTTTCCTCGTTTCAAATGTGTTCTTATGTCGGTGCACCTCTTAATCATCCACTCCTCGCTATTCATTTGTTCCGGAGTGCTGAAGATATCTCAAAAGATTCGTGTTTCCACTCTGCTTTCGTTCAAGCTATTTCGAGATTGTTATCTCATTCAAGCCATTTAATTCAACTGGCGCAATCTATCTTTTAAATCGTTCTACGGTGTTTCTTTTGAGTGGGCCCTAACCCACAGGTCTTTTCCCAGGATCTTACCTGACTCTTCTTATTTTACCGGAGCTTCTCAAATTCTCTCAAAAATTTGACGTAAGAATGAATTGTCATCAGTCAAATGCCTTTCTCCAAGATCTTCAAATTCTTTCATCATTGGCTCAACTCCTTCATTATTCATTCTACCGGAGTATCTCAATAATTCTCAGTGGTGGTTCTCGTCATCATTCTCAACATTTGAAGACCGAAGAAGAGCTTCTCTGCAATCATATCCGTTCTCTTTAAGAATCATGGTTCTAGCTTGATGCCATCCTCTCACAATTGTTTTCGATTGTGAGAATTCTGTTCACCCATCCGCAGCATTTCATGAGTTGTTTTTCCATTTCTTTTCCCTGAATTCCATCTTTCAAATATTATTCATTTCTCAGCTTTCAGCTCTCGTTCTCCAATTTTACCGGTGCATCATTCAAGTATATTCTCTAATCAGCTCGTGATCTTTTGTTCTCGTGGATCTAATTTCCCCCAAGTATTTTCATTCGTTCTCTAATCCTTTCCGGTGATTTATCCCTTTACTTCGTTCTTTGCCAATGCTTACGGTGGTTCGTTCAAGATTTTTTCTTCTTTCTTATCATATCAATTCATTCGTTGTTTCCTAATTCTACCGGTGGTTCGTCGAAGACCTTCCCAAGTTTGCACTATATCTCGCTTAATCCTTTCTACGAGAATAAGTAGTATGCCAATTCCGCTGCTTGTCATCAATTTAAATTTGTGAAGGATAAGCATAATGTAATTCTTATTCTTGTTTTCATCCAAGTGATTAACTCCTTATTCCGAAGGCTCATCAAATTCTCGTTTTCATTCGTTTCATCTTTCTTTTCTGGAGTTCCATGTTTTCCGCATTATATCGTCGCGAAGACCCATCTAAAGCATTACAAGGTTTCACCTTGTGTTTTCAACTTCCCTTTCTTTTCGTTATCCTTTTGTTACCGGAGTTCTCACGAAGGCTCAACGTGGTGGTTCATCAAGGACGTAATTCCTTCTCGAAGTGTTCATAAAGATTCTTTTCAGAGGAGCTCAAGTTTTCTTCATCTTGCAATCCGGAGTGAAATTCTTTCACGCATATCTTTTGAGGTGGTGTTATGTCATTCTTGATAATTTCCCTTCGTGCTTCGTGTTTCACAAGTTATCAAGATGAGGTATTTTAAATCCACCAATCTCTTCATTGGAGTTATCCTGGTTTATATTTCACCTAAAGCTTTCCCTAAGGATTGTTGCTATTGTGGTGCTTATAATGACCCAAGTTCTTCATTTATCCTCCCGGTGAAATAAGTTTCTCGTCTCCTTGTTTCTTTCCAATCAAATCTATTCCGTGAGTGGCAAGTTGTCACCTCATAATTTTGAGATATCTTCTATAAGTCCATATCAAGCTTATCCTTTCATTGTTGGTTTTCCAACAACTTCGTTCGACCTTTCTCCTTAAGATGCCTTTGCAAGCTCATTGGAGGTAGAAGATGTTGTTTTTTCCCTGTTCCTTTCATTCCTTTTTTTCATTTCTCCCGGAGGCATTGTGTTGCTGCTCTCTCCAAACCTTCTTCTTGTTCTTGTCAGGATCTTGTTCTTGTCATGCTTATCCATTTAACCGGAGTGTTGTGTCCCTTTGCTCAAGCTCTTTCATTTGATCAAGTCTTTCATCTCTTTTCAACCGGAGTGCTGTCCGAATTTGTTGTTCCTTGTTCCTCGTTTCTAACGGAGGTTTTCAACTTTATTCATCTTCGTTGTATTGTTTTCTCGAAATGACTTAACTTTTTCAAGGTTCTTTGGTTTCACTCGTTTGCCAAAGAAGCAACTTAGTTTAAACCTCTCCTCTTTCTCTTCCGTTTTCCCTCCGGTGCCATTCTAGATCTCGGGACGAGATCCTCTCGTAGTGGTGGAGTGTTGTAACGCCCCGAGACTGATGTGCCAGGTGTCCTCCAGTTATTCATTGTTGTTGCCTTGTCTTTGCTTGTGTGTCATGTATTGCATATCATGTCATCATGTGCATTTCATTTGCATACATGTTCGCCTCATGCATCCGAGCATTTTCCCCGTTGTCCGTTTTGCAGTCCGGCGCTCCTATGTCACCCAGTGTCCCTTTCTACCTCTTTTCATGTGCGGGTGTTAAACATTTTCGGATTGGACCGAGACTTGTCATGCGGCCTTGGTTTACTACCGGTAGACCGCCTGTCAAGTTTCGTGTCATTTGGACTTCGTTTGATACTCCAACGGTTAACCGAGGGACCGAAAAGGCCTCGTGAGTGTTGCAGCCCAACACCCTTCCAAAGTGGCCCAAAACCCACCTAAGTCCTCTCCATCATCTCGGTCGTTCGATCATGATCGCGTGGCCGAAAACCGCACCTCATTTGGACTCTGCTAGCTCCCTCTACCTATAAATATGTGGCCTCCCTCGAAAATTCCATGATACAAACCCTAGATCTCTCCTCTCCGCGCTGCCGAACAATTTTTGCACCGCCGGACATGTCCGCACCGCCCCTCAGCGAATCCGGGATCGCCACGTGGCCTCCCAGCGCCTCCCAGCGCCTCCCGCCGCCGCGGCCCTCCCTGGCCCGCGCCCGAGCGCCGCTCGTGCCTGCGTTGCCGCCGCGCCGGGCCTGTCCTTCGCCGCCGCCTGGCCGCACCGGCTGGCCGCGCCGCCCCGGCTCCCTTCTCTTCGCCGCCCGCACCCGCCAGACGCCGCCACGCCGCCCGACGACCTCCACCGACTCGCCGTGCTCCGTCGCCCGGAGCTCCGGCATCGCCCCCGCACTGGCGTCGCCCCGCTCCGGCCACCTCCACCATGTCGCCTCCTCTCCTCCAAGTCCGGCAACCACGAACTCCGGCGCTGATAAACCTCAGGACGCGCGCATCTACAGTAACTGCTACAGTCCCAGATCCAGATCTGGATCCACTCGACGGTTGACTTTCTCCTCCCAAAACCCTAACTTTTTGGCATCTTCATCGCATCATAACTCCGCATCCGTAGCTCCATTTTGGGCGTGTAGCATATCAAAATGTTCTTCTCGACGAGTACATCATTTCATCTCACTGCATCATTTTCATTTGAGGTCATCTTGATGCCCGAAATGTTGTTGGAAGAGGGCTATGTGATGAATTTGGCAGATCTGTTTCAGCAAATGGCATTTTTGTCATTTTTGCCATGATTAATTTGTGCATGCTATGACCCTGAGCTCTACATGTGTTTTGTTATATGCCATGCCATCTTTACAGAGGTGTATGCCATGTATTTTTGTTATATTTGTGGTGACTAGCACAATCTTGCAAAGCAGCGTAATCGGTAATGCTGATTTCAGTGACTTAGAATTTCACAAAGTCCTTATCCTGATTTTGTTGTTATGCCATATGTTCATGTTGTTTCCTAGTGATCCGTGCCTCTTTTGAGGATGATCAGTAAGGATGTTTTGTTAAAATTGTGGTGCTCTATCCATCCATGTCTTTGTTTGCAATTGTGGAGCACCCTAGCTTGAGTCAATCGAGCTCTACTTTTGCTATAAATGATCCTGGCAGATTGTTGACATGTTTAGCGATTTTGCCAAGGATGTTGCTATTGATCCGTGCATGCTATGTTGTTGTTCTTGCCATTTCTAACTTCTATGCCATGTCTTCTTGATGGGTGTATGCTTAGTTTGTCATGCCATGCTCTATAGTGAGTGCATCGAGCTCGTAAACATGCCTACTCGTTAACTGTTTTGCATACTCCAGTTTTTCACTAAGTCTGAATCTGTTTATGTTTTTGTCATGTTCACATGCTTGCAATTGTATTTTCTGATCCCTTTTGGCTCAAGGTCACTAAGGGACTTTTGTTAAGTGCTTTGAGTAGCTTCATGCCATGCCTTGCCTTGCCATGTTAAGTTCCCGTAGCTTGTAGTTTTCATGCTCTAAAGTGTGCTTCCTGATGATAAATTCTAGACTTGTGTTAATTTCACTAAGTCTGAAACCTGTTATCATTTGCACTTTTGCCATGCTTGTTTAACCTGTTATTGAGTGAATCAGCCGTAGCTCAGTGTTCATCTTTTGTCAAGCATCTTGAGTGGATCCCTGCCATGTATTTTGTTGCCATGTTTGAGTGTTGTAGCCATATTTAACTTGATGCATTTAGATGACTACTTGCTGATTATCGCAGACCGGTGCCATATTTGTTTTGCTTGCCATTTCCAAACCGTGCATCCGATTCCGTTGATCTTTATATCGTTTCAACCGAAACCATCTCAACTTTCCAGTGGAACTCTTGGATCTCCAAGTTGAGGCCAGGTTCAATCATTCCTTTGCAAATCATGTATATGCATCGCATACCGCATCCCGCATATCATACCATGTTCATGTGTTGGTTGTTTACTATGTTGTGTGCTTCTTTCCGGTGTTTGCTTCTTCGGCCTGGTTCCAATTACGTCGCGTTTGTGAGGATCCGTTCAACTACGTTCGTTTGTCTTCTTTATGGACTCGTTCTTCTTCCTCGCGGGATCTCAGGCAAGATGACCATACTCTTGAAATCACTTCTATCTTTGCTTGCTAGTTGCTCGCTCTTTTGCTATGCCTATGCCGCGATACCTACCACTTGCTTATCATGCCTCCTATATTGTTGAACCAAGACTCTAACCCACCTTGTCCTAGCAAACCGTTGTTTGGCTATGTTACCGCTTTGCTCAGCCCCTCATATAGCGTTGTTAGTTGCAGGTGAAGATTGGAGATTTTGTTCCTTGTTGGAACATGGATTTTTGTTGAGATATCACAATACCTCTTATTTAATTAATGCATCTATATACTTGGTAAAGGGTGGAAGGCTCGGCCTTATGCCTGGTGTTTTGTTCCACTCTTGCCGCCCTAGTTTCCGTCATATCGGTGTTATGTTCCCGGATTTTGCGTTCCTTACGTGATTGGGTTATAATGGGAACCCCTTGACAGTTCGCCCTGAATAAAACTCCTCCAGCAATGCCCAACCTTGGTTTTACCATTTGCACTAACAACCTACCACCTTCCCTTGGGTTCTGCAGACTCAAGGGTCATCTTTATTTTAACCCCCCCCCCAGGCCAGTGCTTCTCTAAGTGTTGGTCCAAACCGAGCTGCCTGTGGGGCCACCTTGGGGAAACTTGAGGGTTGGTTTTACTCGTAGCTAGTCTCATCTGAGTGTGCCCTGAGAACGAGATATGTGCAGCTCCTATCGGGATTTGTCGGCACATTCGGGTGGTGTTGCTGGACTTGTTTTACCATTGTCGAAATGTCTTGTAACCTGGATGCCGAGTCTGATCGGAATGTCTTGGGAGAAGGAATATCCTTCGTTGACCGTGAGAGCTTGTGATGGGCTAAGTTGGGACACACCTGCAGGGATTTGAACTTTCGAAAGCCGTGCCCGCGGTTATGGGCAGATGGGAATTTGTTAATGTCCGGTTGTAGAAAACCTGAAGTTGACCTTAATTAAAATACATCAACTGCATGTGTAACCGTGATGGTCTCTTCTCGGTGGAGTCCGGGAAGTGAACACGGTGTTGGAGTTATGCTTGACGTAGGTTGTTCTAGGATCACTTCTTGATCATAGTTGTTCGACCGTGCTTTTGCCTTCTCTTCTCGCTCTCATTTGCGTATGTTAGCCACCATATATGCTAGTCGCTTGCTGCAGCTCCACCTCAACCTTTTACCCTTCCTATAAGCTTAAATAGTCTTGATCGCGAGGGTGTGAGATTGCTGAGTCCCCGTGACTCACATATACTTCCAAAACCAGTTTGTAGGTGCCGATGTTACCGAGCAGGTGATGCAACCAAGCTCAAGGAGGAGCTCGATGAAGATCTTGTCCTTTGTGTTGTTCCATTTCCAGTTGAGCAGTAGTGGAGCCCAGTTGGGACGATCGGGGATCTGTGTAGCATTTGGGTAGTCTTCTTTTATTTTGGCTCCGTAGTCGGGCCTTGATTGTATTTGGATGATGTAATGCTTTATTCATGTATTTGTGTGAAGTGGCGAGTGTAAGCCAACTATGTATATCTTTCCCTTATGTATTACATGGGTTGTGTGAAGATTACCTCACTTGCGACATTGCTTTCAATGCGGTTATGCCTCTAAGTCGTGCTTCGACACGTGGGAGATATAGCCGCATCGAGGTCGTTACATAGAGTGCATTGAATACTATGAGAAGTTTGATATACTTGATAATTGTTTTGAGATATGAAGATGGTAATATTAGAGTCGTTCTAGTTGAGTAATTGTGAATTTGAGAAATACTTGTGTTGAGGTTTGCAAGTCCCATAGCATGCATGTATGGTAACCGTTGTGTGACAAATTTGAAGCATGAGGTGTTTCTTTGATTGCCTTCCTTATGAGTGGCGGTTGGGGACGAGAGATGGTATTTTCCTACCAATCTATCCCCCTAGGACCATGGGCGTCGTGCTTGGTTTTTGATGACTTGTAGATTTTTGCAATAAGTATGTGAGTTCTTTATGACTAATGTTGAGTCCATGGATTATACGCACTCTCACCCTTCCATCATTGCTAGCCTCTTCGATACCGTGCATTGCCCTTTCTCACCTCGAGAGTTGGTGCAAACTTCGCCGGTGCATCCAAACCCCGTGATATGATACGCTCTGTCACACATAAACCTCCTTATATCTTCCGCAAAACAGCCACCATACCTAGCTACTATGGCATTTCCATAGCCATTCCGAGAGATATTGCCATGCAACTTTCCACTGTTCCGTTCATCATGACACACATCATTATTGTCATATTGCCTTGCATGATCATGTAGTTGACATCGTATTTGTGGCAAAGCCACCATGGATAATTTAGCATACATGTCACTCTTGATTCATTGCCCATCCTGGTACACCGCCGGAGGCATTCATATAGAATCATACTATGTTCTAGTATCGAGTTGTAATATTTGAGTTGTAAATAAATAGAAGTGTGATGATCATCATTAATAGAGCATTGTCCCGAAAAATAAAAAGAAAAAATAAAGGCCAAAAAAAGAAAAAAAGGAAAGGCCAAGTAAAAAAAGATAAATAAAAGGGACAATGCTACTATCCTTTTACCACACTTGTGCTTCAAAGTAGCACCATGATCTTCATGATAGAGAGTCTCTTATGTGGTCACTTTGATATACTAAGTGGGAATATTTCATTATAGAACTTGGCTTGTACATTCCAATGATGGGCTTCCTCAAATGCCCTAGGTCTTCGTGAGAAAGCAAGTTGGATGCACACCCACTTAGTTTCTTTTTGATGAGCTTTCATACATTTATAGCTCTAGTGCATCTGTTGCATGGCAATCCCTACTCCTCGCATTGACATCAATTGATGGGCATATCCATAGCCGTTGATTAGTCACATCAATGTGAGACTTTCTCCTTTTTTGTCTTCTCCACACAACCCCCATCATTATATTCTATTCCACCCATAGTGTTATGTCCATGGCTCACGCACATGTATTGCATGAAAGTTGAAAAAAGTTTGGGATTACTAAAGTATGAAACAATTGCTTGGCTTGTCATCGGGGTTGTGCATGATGAGAGCATTCTTGTGTGACGAAAGTGGAGCATGACCAAAATATATGATTTTGTAGGGATAAGCTTTCTGTGGCCATGTTATTTCGAGAAGACATGATTGCTTAGTTAGTATGCTTGAAGTATTATTATTATTATTATGTCAATATTAAACTTTTGTCTTGAATCTTATGGATCTGAATATTCTTGCTACAATAAATAGGATTACATGGATAAATATTTTAGGTAGCATTCCACATCAAAAATTCTGTTTTTATCATTTACCTACTCGAGGACGAACAGGAATTAAGCTTGGGGATGCTTGATACGTCTCCAACGTATCTATCATTTTTGATTGTTCCATGTTATTATATTATCAACCTTGGATGTTTTATATGCATTTATATGCTATTTTATATGATTTTTGGGACTAACCTATTAACCTGGAGCCTAGTGCCAGTTTTTGTTTTTTCCTTGTTTTTGAGTATCACAGAAAAGGAAAATCAAACGGAGTCCAATTGACCCGACATTTCACAGAGATCATTTTTGGACCAGAAGAAGCCCACAGAGTATCGGAGATGGGCCAGAAGAGTCCCGAGGCCACCATGAGGGTGGGGGCACGCCCTACCCCCCTGGGCGCGCCCCCCTACCTCATGGCCGCCTCAGAGACCCCCCTGACTTGTCCTCGATGCCAACACCTCTTATATATATAAACCTCTAGAAAATAACCTAGATCGGGAGTTCCGCCGCCGCAAGCCTCTGTAGCCATCGAAAACCAATCTAGACCCGTTCCGGCACCATGCAGGAGGGGGGAATCCCTCTCCGGTGGCCATCTTCATCATCCCGGCGCTCTCCATGACGAGGAGGGAGTAGTTCTCCCTCGGGGCTAAGGGTATGTACCAGTAGCTATGTGTTTGATCTTTCTCTCTCTCGTGTTCTTGATTCGACACAATCTTGATGTATCGCGAGCTTTGGTATTATAGTTGGATCTTATGATGTTTCTCCCCCTCTACTCTCTTGTACTGGATTGAGTTTTCCCTTTGAAGTTATCTTATCGGATTGAGTCTTTAAGGATTTGAGAACACTTGATGTATGTCTTGCATGTGCTTATCTGTGGTGACAATGGGATATCACGTGATCCACTTGATGTATGTTTTGGTGATCAACTTGCGAGTTCCGTGACCTCGTGAACTTATGCATAGGGGTTGGCACACGTTTTCATCTTGACTCTCCGGTAGAAACTTTGGGGCACTCTTTGAAGTTCTTTGTGTTGGTTGAATAGATGAATCTGAGATTGTGTGATGCATATCGTATAATCATACCCACGGATACTTGAGGTGACATTGGAGTATCTAGGTGACATTAGGGTTTTGGTTGATTTGTGTCTTAAGGTGTTATTCTAGTACGAGCTCTAGGATAGATCGAACGGAAAGAATAGCTTCGTGTTATTTTACTACAGACTCTTGAATAGATCGATCAGAAAGGATAACTTTGAGGAGGTTTCATACCCTGCAATAATCTCTTCATTTGTTCTCCGCTATTAGTGACTTTGGAGTGACTCTTTGTTGCATGTTAAGGGATTATTATATGATCTAATTATGCTATTATTGTTGAGAGAACTTGTACTAGTGAAAGTATGAACCCTAGGCCTTGTTTCAACGCATTGCAATACCGTTTTCGCTCACTTTTATCATTAGTTACCTTGCTGTTTTTATATTTTCAGATTACAAAAACCTATATCTACCATCCATATTGCACTTGTATCACCATCTCTTCGCTGAACTAGTGCACCTATACAATTTACCATTGTATTGGGTGTGTTGGGGACACAAAAGACTCTTTGTTATTTGGTTGCAGGGTTGCTTGAGAGAGACCATCTTCATCCTACGCCTCCCATAGATTGATAAACCTTAGGTCATCCACTTGAGGGAAATTTGCTACTGTCCTACAAACCTCTGCACTTGGAGGCCCAACAATGTCTAGAAGAAGAAGGTTGCGTACTAGACATGAGATACCCGAATGGAAGTGGGACAAGCTTGGCATGGATTTTATCACCGGATTACCCAGGACCCGATCGGGATATGATTCTATCTGGGTAGTAGTTGATCGTTTGAACAAGGTAGCTCACTTTATCCCAGTGAAAACCACCTATACAAGCGTGAAGTTGGCCAAGATATATATGACTAGGATCGTATGTCTGCACGGAGTTCCGAGGACCATCGTATCAGATAGAGGGACACAGTTTATCTCGAAGCTTTGGAATCAGGTGCACCAGACTTTGGGTACTGATAACCCACAAGTGTAGGGGATCTACCGTAATTTTTTCGATAAGTAAGAGTGTCGAACCCAACAAGGATAAAAAGGAAATGATAAGCAGTTTTCAGTAAGGTATTCTCTGCAAGCACTGAAATTATCGGTAACAGATAGTTTTGTGATAAGGTAATTTTTAATGAGTAGCAAGTAATAAAAGTAAATAAGGTGCAGCAAGATGGCCCAATCCTTTTTGTAGCAAAGGACAAGCTTGGACAAACTCTTACATGAAGGAAAGCGCTCCCGAGGACATATGGGAATTGTCGTCAAGCTAGTTTTCATCATGTTCATATGATTCGCGTTCGGTACTTTGATAATTTGATATGTGGGTGGACCGGTGCTTGGGTACTGTCCTTACTTGGACAAGCATCCGCAACTACAACAGAAGTATTAAGGTAAACCTAACCATAGCATGAAACATATGGATCCAAATCAGCCCCTTACGAAGAAACGCATAAACTAGGGTTTAAGCTTCTGTCACTCTAGCAACCCATCATCTACTTATTACTTCCCAATGCCTCCCTATAGGCCCAAACAATGGTGAAGTGTAGCGACCCGACCTCAGACGGTCAAGTCTCTATGTATCTGTGCTATCCCTGGATCGGTATGCTAGCACACACAGTACATCAATGTATATATCAAAGTGCAATCACATGTATAAGTAACGAAAAACTGATATATACCTTAACAATCTCAGTGGAAACAGGCAAACGGGTGTGGAGTCCCATCAACGCCATCGGCAAGTTGAGTGCGGACCGTAACCCTATCGTATCACTTGTCGGATAATACCTGCAACATAATATGTTGCAGCCGTGTAGGTCAGTACGTTGAATGCACTGGCAAGTCACACCACAAGAGATGAATAAATGTCCTATTTATAAATGCAATATGGCTGGTGGTTGGTTCTAAATTTAATTTGCATAAAGCTGATTTTCCCTATCATCAAAAGAACATCATATTGTTACTACATAATTCATCATAATATGATTGAGATGGTTGCTCCATTCAATCTATACCCAAATTCATTAAGACCCATTAATTTAATTAAGAGTGATGAGATCACTCAATTCCCACTTTCCAAATGCTCAAATTGTCCATAACCGGGGACACGGCTAATCGATTAGTTTTACACTCTGCAGAGGTTTGCATACTTTTCCCCACAAGACTCGATCACCTCCTTTGTAGTCCTCGCACTGCCTGGTGTTTGAGAATCGGAAGATCGAGACATAGTCTTTCTGAAGTGTTCCCTCTTAACCCTGGGTAGACCGGTACACCTACATATATAACTACATCTGCTAGTCTACCGCGGTAAGAGGTCACACAATGTACTCAACTAAGCCAGAGCCCATAATAGCTTGTGGCTATGCAGGTAAGCTTCTAGTCATGAAAAATTGATGAATCCCTTTGAGCCTGGGTGGCAGTCCATAGGGTGATCACACGGGTACTCCGGGATCCCCTGGGCAAGTCCACTAGTTTCTCCAGGGTGCCCGGGCAAGTCCACTGGTTTCTCCAGGGTGCCCCTTACCAATCCACCCAGATGTGTGTTAATGTTGCCACCTTAAGGTTGCCCTTAATTATTATCTCACTCACAACTTTCATGATCTCACATACCAATCCCCGTCTACAATGGCATAGAAAAATCCCTACAACGTTGGCGACAAAGAAGTAAAGGCTCAGACCTACCTCATTGCACTACTGGGTTTATAATATAGCCAACTAACATATTCATGCAAACCCTACATCAAAGGACTAAATGCATATATAAAACATAGGTATAAAAGGGCATGATCAAGATGTAACTTGCCTTGTACTGTTGATGAAGATGAAATATTATATTGAGTCATCTCTCCTTCTCATTACGATATATCTAATGATATAAGAAAGTACTTTAACACACAACAACATCCAAATAAAAAATATTCAAATTACAATACAAAATAAAAAAATAAAAATAAAAACATTCCTACATAAGTTGTTAGGACTTGGTTATGGGTTGAGATAAGATCAAGAATGAAAATATGATATAGAGTTTGTTGTAGGGTTGGGTCAAAGTGAAGATCACGGCTTGAAGAGTTGTGAGGCAAGGTTCTACGACAAAGTTTATAATGGGTCTGATTGGAATATTTGACTTGGGTCCAATGAAAATGATAGATGGAGTTGATGCCATAAGGTTTATGTTACAAAAATTTATGTAACATTTCCTAAGTCAAAATTTGTATGATGATGGCATATGACCAGAGAGGTTTTTCTAGGGATCAATCTAAGAGATTTAACTTCGTGTCAAAAGTTATTAAACAATGATCGAGAAGGTCATATTAAGGTGTTGATGTTAAAACAGTGACTAAATCTTGCTGAAAAAATTATGCCATGAGTTCCAACAGAAAGGTGATGTCCTAAGGTCAAACTTTCGTATAATAAACATTTTTATATGATTTATAGATTAGAACATATAGCAAAAGTACTCAATTTAACATTTAAAACAGAACTAAACTTTAACTTGCCAAAAACTGAGATCTTGAATTTTTATAATAAACTAGATGTCCCAAGGAATCCGGGGATATAAAATTTGTCGAATTCGGACTTACGGTCTAGGAGATATGAATTTCCGAAGTTTGAGTATTTTTCTAAAAAACAATTACGGGATTTACACAGTGCTCACCGGAGTTAGTCACCGGAGTTGGGAAATAAGATCGCCGGAGTTGAGGAAGAAGGCCCCCAAAGTCAAATAGTAGCAGAACGGCGAAGAGGTCGACAAGGGGAGTCCTTTGGATAAGATCACAGGCTCGGACTTGTCCCGTGGCGGCGTGGAGCGGCCGCCGGAGTTGCCGAACTCCGATGAGCAATTGCTCGCAGAGGAGGAGGTTCAGAGAGGGGTGTTCGGATGGGCTAGTGAGTGGCTTCGAGGCTCTCGTCTGGGTACCTTTTATAGGAGCAGGGGAGGTTAGAATTTGAGCAGGGGCGTTCGTCCACATTATGGCGTTAATGGCGAACGTTACTATGCTCTAGGTGGCCATTAGGGCGGGTTTAGTGTGGGTAACGGAAGGGAACGAGTTAGGGCGGAGTGGGGGTCCGTTCAGAGGGGTTTTGGGCGAGGGAGAGGAAGAGGAGGGGAGGAAGAGGTGGAGGCATCCATGGTTGTTCTCTGTACGTTCTAGGTTCTGTACATGCGCATGGGGAAGAAGAAGATGAGGTGGGCTGGGCAAGAGAGGGAATAAGTGGGCCAAGCCCAATTTGGTTTGGAGGGAGCAAATAACCTATGGGTTTCAAAAAAATTACAAATGAACAAGAGGAAGATGGACTTGGTCCAGTACGTGTACAAAAGTTTACTTACAACAGAAAAATAAAATGTTTACATTATTCTCAATATTATTTAGAGTTCTGCAAATTCACAAAATTATAATTGTGCCATATTAAATATTTTCAAATATATTTTTGGAGAAGTCACATTATCTCCTCTCGTTAAATTTTATTTGATTAATTTGGAAATATTTAAACGACAGTAAAACTCCAAATAATATCATATTTCAATTGGAACTCCAAAATCCAAACAAACTCCATATGAAATATTCATCCACCACATTTGAGAAAGTCATCTTATTCTCACTCCAAAATTGTGATTGTGGTTTCCAATATTTCAAAAAAAAGAGTCAAACGGAAATTAAAGCCCTTTGATTTCTTGAATAAACTTCCCCAACCATAGTTTTCTTTATTGGACAAAATGTTACCCAACTTTTATAACATGATTAGAAAAAGTTTTAAACAAGAACTCAAAAGGTTTTAATTCTCGTGAAAATAAAATAATTTCACACAATCCATCACACAACAATCAGACAAACAATCCTATTTATTTATTTAATATAACATTCCAAAATATAGAATTTTGGGATGTTACAAACCTACCACACTTAAAATGAATCTTGTCCTCGAGATTCGAAAAGGCTAGAAAGAAAAGGTTAGGGTTGGGGTCTCCTTGCAATTCCATTGATCATCATGAATGTCCCGGGTGCTGCCACACTTAAAATAAACTCATGCATCACCTCTATAGTGTTGACAACACATTTCTCCTCAAATTTCTTGTAATAACTCCTTCATTGATGCTCTCCTATTAGCGGCATAACATTTCCTTCAATATCCTGGGTCTTTGCATCAAAATGAAATTCTTTCGAGACTGGATCTTCTCATCTAATAGGTCTAGCGCCAATGCTAAACAACTATCGAAAAATCTCATGGAGGTTTGCCATTACTGGTTCCCTGCAAGAAATGGGTCTTGGCTTCATTCTCACCGTGTAACCTATGATTGGCAGCAGCTACCATGTACATGGGTTATCATCATACCATTCTAAGGCTTAGTCAAGGCTTCAATGGGCGTCAACACTTTATTGTGGGTAAGTCACTCAGATTACCATTCCAAATAACAAGAGCGAATGATAAGAGTAAGTTGTCATGGTGGCCAAGCCATGTCGCACCCAAATCATTACCCTGTATAAGGTTTAGTGAATCTCGCATCCTAACACTCGGGCATCCTCACAGGCATTGCAGATTTCTCTTGTCCACGAACTGGGTTAGGATGAATCCATCGATTCTCCGAGCCAAACGGAAACAACTATCGTTTCACCAAACCCTCTAGTTTTACGTATCCTCCTATGGAATAGCTATAAATTGATCGGTAGATGTTTCATGGATCCTTCATAATTCTTCCTTCAACAAGACTGTGCTTGTTCCTCGGTAAATCATGGGCTTGTGGGTTATGGCCCACTTCAACACTTGTATAGCTTTTACTCATCCTTGGAGTTACAACTGATCCATATTCTCCGGTAATTCACATACCACTTCATTTCCTTCATCTCCTTGTGGTAACCAACATAACAAAAACAAAATGCCAACCTTTTTTTGTCCATCTCCTTTCTACTGATCGACATGAACAACACTTTTCTTCATTGACCATGTGGTTTTACAAAATACTACCACACTTAAAATGAATAACACTTATTCCTCCATAGACCATATTTCTCATATCCTCGAAAATGGTCAAAAATCTAAGAGAGCGGCAACTCTTACAATTCAACATGGCACTCACAATTCAACTTTATTGATCCATGAAATATTACATTCTCCAAGACTTCCATTACATAGGTCAACTCAACCTACTCATGAAAATAAAATTGCTTCCTACTACTTATTACTGATATCATAATCTCGACTACTCAGTTTTAGCTTTCTTTTGATCCGAACATTCCCTAGTATAATGTCCCACTTCCTTACAATGAAAGCAAATGGCTTCCGACTTGTCTTGAGGCTTCCTTGTCATTTTCTGGACTCCTTGGGTTCTTGGCTTCTTGTCCGAACATTCATGGTAGTAGTGTCATGAGTTCTTGCACCTGAAACATGTGATATGACTCAGGTCCTTCTCTGCAAAAAATGGGTTACTCTGGGGAGGTATTCGTTTCCTCTTCGGGGGCTTCTTCGTACAGATCAGGGCTTCTATTTCATGTGGATCAAATTCCACTTCTTCTATCGGGAAGTATTCTGGATTCACTTTTGTTTCCTTGGTGCAATACTGTGAAAAATGTCCTTTTCCTCCACATGAATAGCAGGCTTTGGAATAAAATCTAGTTAGGTCTTCTCCATCAGGGTCTTCAACATCGTCCTTCATCACAGATTCTTCCATACCTTCTCGGAGGGCTTCCTTCATTCCTTCCTTCTGCTTCCGGGTAGTTTGTTGTACCACGGGATAAATGTGACACTGAGCAGGGTAGTGATCCGTTCCTTCACATAAGAAACATGTAACCTGCCAAGTTGGGCATTTTCCGGCTGGGTGATTTTCTTCACAATGTGGGTATCCGTCCTTGTGTTCTTTATGGGTGTGTCCAATTTCTCCGCAAATCTTACATGCACAAGGTTTCTTCATCATCTTACTATCGTAGGGCCTCCGGGTAAGACGAGACCTTAGCAGAGTCATCTTGAATTCTTCCCAAGTCTTTTCTCCATTCCATCCTTGTATAGCTTGATGCATTTTCCACCATGTTGCGGCACTTCCTTCAAAGTACTGAAGAGCGTATGGTACTTCATCCTTTCTTTCAACAAGGTTGATCCTCAGGTGATTCTCCATGTTACGAATCCATTGCTCGGTCTCCAACTGAGTCTTAGGTCCCGAGAATTTGAGTCCATCTTCATTCATCATCTATTGGGTCCAAGGGTTTTGGGATGAGATAGAGTTGGAGGAATAGAGAGAGATACACACCACAAACAACTCAACCATGGTTCACACATTCATTCAATCAAACAATAATATAGTACTGCCACCCACATAAGTTGGTATGGTCAGATACTCAAATCGTAAACGTTCAAACTTATTTTCTCATGGTGGTCTCCTACTAAACTAACTTCTCCAGGTCCTGATTCGAGTCTCCACGAGGCTTCTTCTGCTTGTGTTGGATATTCTCCAGTTCTCCAGCCAGATAATCTCTATCGAGACGGAGTTTCCTATGGCGTCCCAGTATGTCTTGGAGTTGATTCTTGAGCTTCTTGATCTCACCATCTTTGGCATGAGCTATGGTCCTGCTGTTCTCCAGTTCCTGACAAAGTTTTCGAACTTCACGGTCTTCCTCTGCATGCTTGGTTACCTACAGCTTCTGGGCCTTGAGTTCTTCATGCAGTGCTTCCTTATCGAATAAGACTTCGAGAAGGTCCATCTGGAGGTTCTTGATGTAATGCTCCAAGTCTTGGTTATACATCGTCAGACATGAAAGCTTCAGCTTTTGCTCCTTCATCAGTAAGATATGTGCTCCACCAGCTTTCTGCCATCCAAGCTTTCCAAAATTGTTCTTGCTTAGCTCATTACGACGACGATAGCATAGGCGTGCAATTGCATCATGAATGGCAGTGTTGATGCCCATACCCTTGTTGCGGGCTATCATCTCATAAGTGATATCTCCTTTCTTGGGGTCTCCTTGACGTCCAAAAACTCGAGTCTTAATGCCCCAAGTTCCGGTTCTTCTCTTGTTCACCTTGATCTCCGGTATCGGCAACTTCAGCAGTCTAACCAGTACCATGAGGGTTGGACCACAAAGAACGTCCTTGTAGTGCTCTCTGATGTTCATTGTGAAATTCTCCATCTAAAATTTGGAAATTAGAAGAGTTTTGGTCAAGGGTTTAAAAGATGAGGGAAAATTCCAAGGCAAAAATTGTTCTCTTGGGGTCTTGCTGGTACTAAGCCATTTCCTAGGGTCACGTCCTACAGTCAACATGTACTCTGATACCATTTCTGTAGCGACCCGACCTCAGACAGTCAAGTCTCTATGTATCTGTGCTATCCCTGGATCGGTATGCTAGCACACACAATACATCAATGTATATATCAAAGTGCAATCACATGTATAAGTAACGAAAAACTGATATATACCTTAACAATCTCAGTAGAAACAGGCAAACTGGTGTGGAGTCCCATCAACGCCATCGGCAAGTTGAGTGCGGACCGTAACCCTATCGTATCACTTACTCGTCGAATAATACCTGCAACATAATATGTTGCAGCCGTGTAGGTCAGTACGTTGAATGCACTGGCAAGTCACACCACAAGATATGAATAAATGTCCTATTTATACATGCAATATGGCTGGTGGTTGGTTCTAAATTTAATTTGCATAAAGCTGATTTTTCCCTATCATCAAAAGAACATCATATTGTTACTACATAATTCAGCATAATATGATTGAGATGGTTGCTCCATTCAATCTATACCCAAATTCATTAAGACCCATTAATTTAATTAAGAGTGATGAGATCACTCAATTCCCACTTTCTAGATGCTCAAATTGTCCATAACCGGGGACACGGCTAATCGATTAGTTTTACACTCTGCAGAGGTTTGCACACTTTTCCCCACAAGACTCGATCACCTCCTTTGTAGTCCTCGCATTGCCTGGTGTTTGAGAATCAGAAAATCGATACATAGTCTTTCTGAAGTGTTCCCTCTTAACCCTGGGTAGACCGGTAGACCTACATATATAACTACATCTGCTAGTCTACCACGGTAAGAGGTCACACAACGTACTCAACTAAGCCAGAGCCCATAATAGCTTGTGGCTGTGCAGGTAAGCTTCTAGTCATGAAAAATTGATGAATCCCTTTGAGCCAAGGTGGCAGTCCATAGGGTGATCACACGGGTACTACGGGATCCCCTGGGCAAGTCCACTGGTTTCTCCAGGGTGCCCGGGCAAGTCCACTGGTTTCTCCAGGGTGCCCCTTACCAATCCACCCAGATGTGTTTTAATGTTGCCACCTTAAGGTTACCCTTAATTATTATCTCACTCACAGCTTTCATGATCTCACATACCAATCCCAATCTACAATGGCATAGCAAAATCCCTACAACGTTGGCGACAAAGAAGTAAAGGCTCAGACCTACCTCATTGCACTACTGGGTTTATAATATAGCCAACTAACATATTCATGCAAACCCTACATCAAAGGACTAAATGCATATATAAAACATAAGTATAAAAGGGCATGATCAAGATGTAACTTGCCTTGTACTGTTGATGAAGATGAAATATTATATTGAGTCATCTCTCCTTCTCATTACGATATATCTAATGATATAAGAAAGTACTTTAACACACAACAACATCCAAATAAAAAATATTCAAATTACAATACAAAATAAAAAAAATAAAAATAAAAACATTCCTACATAAGTTGTTAGGACTTGGTTACGGGTTGAGATAAGATCAAGAATGAAAATATGATATAGAGTTTGTTCTAGGGTTGGGTCGAAGTGAAGATCACGGCTTGAAGAGTTGTGAGGCAAGGTTCTACGACAAAGTCTATAATGGGTTTGATTGGAATATTTGACTTGGGTCCAATGAAAATGATAGATGGAGTTGATGCCATAAGGTTTATGTTACAAAAATTTATGTAACATTTCCTAAGTCAAAATTTGTATGATGATGGCATATGACCAGAGAGGTTTTTCTAGGGATCAATCTAAGAGATTTAACTTCGTGTCAAAAGTTATTAAACAATGACCGAGAAGGTCAAATTAAGGTGTTGATGTTAAAACAGTGATTAAATCTTGCTGAAAAAATTATGCCATGAGTTCCAACAGAAAGGTGATGTCCTAAGGTTGAACTTTCGTATAATAAACATTTTTATATGATTTATAGATTAGAACATATAGCAAAAGTACTCAATTTAACATTTAAAACACAACTAAACTTTAACTTGCCAAAAACTGAGATCTCAAATTTTTATAATAAACTAGATGTCCCAAGGAATCCGGGGATATAAATTTGTCGAATTCGGACTTACAGTCTAGGAGATATGAATTTCCGAAGTTTGAGTATTTTTCTGAAAAACAATTACGGGATTTACACAGTGCTCACCGGAGTTAGTCGCCGGAGTTGGGGAAAAAGATCGCCGGAGTTGAGGAAGAAGGCCCCCAACGTAAAATAGTAGCAGAACAGCGAAGCGGTCGACAAGGGGAGTCCTTTGGATAAGATCACAGGCTCGGACATGTCCCGTGGCAGCATGGAGCGGCCGCCGGAGTTGCCGAACTCCGACGAGCAATTGCTCGCAGAGGAGGAGGTTCAGAGAGGGGTGTTCGGATGGGCTAGTGAGTGGCTTCGAGGCTCTTGTCTGGGTACCTTTTATAGGAGCAGGGGAGGTTAGAATTCGAGCAGGGGCGTTCATCCACATTATGGCGTTAATGGCGAATGTTACTGCGCTCTAGGTGGCCATTAGGGTGGGTTTAGTGTGGGTAACGGAAGGGAACGAGTTAGGGCGGAGTGGGGGATCCGTTCAGAGGGGTTTGGGGCGAGGGAGAGGAAGAGGAGGGGAGGAAGAGGTGGAGGCATCCATGGTTGTTCTGTGTACGTTCTAGGTTCTGTATATGCGCATGGGGAAGAAGAAGATGAGGTGGGCTGGGCAAGAGAGGGAATAAGTGGGCCAAGCCCAATTTGGTTTGGAGGGAGCAAATAACCTATGGGTTTCAAAAAAATACAAATGAACAAGATGAAGATGGACTTGGTCCAGTACGTGTAGAAAAGTTTACTTACAACAGAAAAATAAAATGTTTACATTATTCTCAATATTATTTAGAGTTCTGCAAATTCACAAAATTATAATTGTGCCATATTAAATATTTTCAAATATATTTTTGGAGAAGTCACATTATCTCCTCTCGTTAAATTTTATTTGATTAATTTGGAAATATTTAAACGACAGTAAAACTCCAAATAATATCATATTTCAATTGGAACTCCAAAATCCAAACAAACTCCATATGAAATATTCATCCACCACATTTGAAAAAGTCATATTATTCTCACTCCAAAATTGTGATTGGGGTTTCCAATATTTCAAAAAAAGAGTCAAACGGAAATTAAAGCCCTTTGATTTCTTGAATAAACTTCCCCAACCATAGTTTTCTTTATTGGACAAAATGTTATCCAACTTTTATAACATGATTAGAAAAAAGTTTTAAACAAGAACTCAAAAGGTTTTAATTCTTGTGAAAATAAAATAATTTCACCCAATCCATCACACAACAATCAGACAAACAATCCTACTTATTTATTTAATATAACATTCCAAAATATAGAATTTTGGGATGTTACATGAAGTCTCATGTAGTCGACGTTCACATGACACCACTAGAGGGATGACAACATACATCTCATCAAAATATCGAACGAATACCAAATTCACATGACTGCTTATAGCAAGACTTCTCCCATGTCCTCAGGAACAGACGTAACTATTCACAAAGCATATTCATGTTCACAATCAGAGGGGTATTAATATGCATAATGGATGTGAACATATGATCTTCCACCAAGTAAACCAACTAGCATCAACTACAAGGAGTAATCAACACTACAAGCAACCCACAGGTACCAATCTGAGGTTTGGATACAAAGATTGGACACAAGAGATGAACTAGGGTTTGAGATGAGATGGTGCTGGTGAAGATGTTGATGGAGATTGACCCCCTCCCGATGAGAGGATCGTTGGTGATGACGATGGTGATGATTTCCCCCTCCCGGAGGGAAGTTTCCCCAATAGAACAGCTCCGCTGGAGCCCTAGATTGGTTCCGCCAAGGTTCCGCCTCGTGGCGGTGGAGTTTCGTCCCGTGAGCTTGCTTATGATTTTTTTCTCAATGAAAGACTCCATATAGCCAAAGATGGGTATCATAGAGCCACCAGGGGGCCCACGAGGCAGGGGGCGCCCAGGGGGGTAGGGCACGGCCCCCACCCTCGTGGACGGTGGGTGGCCCCCCTCTGGTACTTCTTTCGCCCAATATTTTTTATATATTCTAAAAATAGTTCCCGTGGAGTTTCAGGACTTTTGGAGATGTGCAGAATAGGTCTCTAATATTTGCTCCTTTTCCAGCCCAGAATTTCAGCTACCGGCATTCCCCCTCTTCATGTAAACCTTGTAAAATAAGAGAGAATAGGCATAAGTATTGTGACATAATGTGTAATAACAGCCCATAATGCAATAAATATTGATATAAAAGCATGACGCAAAATGGACGTATCAACTCCCCCAAGATTAGACCTCGCTTGTCCTCAAGCGAAAGCCGAAATCGAAAAATATGTCCACATGTTTAGAGATAGAGGTGTCAATAAAATAAAATACGGACATGGGGGCATCATGATCATTCTTAGAACAACGACATATATATTGCCATATGATCTCCCATGCTAAAGTAACAATTCATTCACATACGAAAGTATGAATCAAAAACTTCATTGAAAACTAACAAACAATAATCTCAGTCATTGAAGCAATTGCAATTTATCATAACATAGGAAAGAGTCAATATAAGAGCTTCTCAGCAAGTCCACATACTCAACCATCTTTTAGTCTTTCACAATTGCTAACACTCATGCGATATTTATGGTTATGAAGTTTTAATCGGACACAGAGAAAGACAAGAGCTTATAGTTTTTCCTCCCAATGTTTTACCTCAAGGGTAGTGTCAACAATAATAGTTCATGAAAACCCACATCCAATTAGCCATACATATCAAGATCTTTCCAACACATTGTGCTTGCCAAAGGATAAAATGTAAAAGGGAAAGGCAAAGATCACCATGACTCTTTGCATGAAGTATAAGAAAAGAATAAAAGATAGGCCCTTCGCAGAGGGAAGCAGAGGTTGTCATGTGCTTTTATGGTTGGATGCACGAGATCTTAATGCAAAAGAACGTCACTTTATATTGTCACTTGTGATATGGACCTTTATTATGCAGTCTGTTGCTTTTATTTCTTCCACATCAAAAGATCGTATAAAGCTTATTTTATCCACACTAATAAGTCATACATATTTAGAGAGCAATTCTTATTGCTTGCAACGATGACAAGTTACTTGATGGATCTTACTCAATCCATAGGTAGATATGGTGGACTCTCATGGCAAAACTGGTTTAGGGATATTTGGAAGCACAAGTAGTATCTCTACTTGGTGCAAAGAAATTGACTAGCAAGAGAGGGAAAGGCAAGCTCAACATGTTGGATGATCCATGACAATATAATTTATCTCAGATGTAAGAAAACATAACCCATTACATTGTCTTCCTTGTCCAACGTCAACTCTTTAGCATATCATACTTTAATGAGTGCTCACAATTATAAAAGATGTCCAAGATAGTATATTTATATGTGAAAACCTCTCTTTCTTTATTACTTCCTATTAATTGCAACGATGACCAAAACTATGTTTGTCAACTCTCAACAACTTTTATTCATCATACTCTTTGTATGTGAAGTCACTACTCCCCATAAGATCCATATGATCTCTTTATTTCTTTTATTTCTTTTCTTTTATTTTATTCCCTCAAGATCATAGTAAAATAATCAAGCCCTTGACTCAACACCAATCTTTATTATATATAGCTCACGGACTCAATTACATAGAAGGATCATAAAGCAAAACTCATAACTAGATCATACTAAAACTTTATTCTACTAGATAAAGATATTACCAAAAGGATCGAACTAAGAAAAACGATAAAGATAAAAGTGATGGTGATACGATACCGGGGCACTCCCCCAAGCTTGGCAGTTTCCAAGGGGAGTGCCCATACCCATGTGTTTATGTTTCCTTCTTTGGGGGTGGTGATGTGATATTCTTGGCGATGATGCCCCTCAGGATACGACTCTCTTCCTCGAGCTTATTGACTTGCTGCTTGAGGTCCATTATTTCCTTACGGAGCTTGCCCGTGACGGCTAAAGCTCCTTTCACCCAAGGATGTTGCATAGCTGTGGGAGAACAAGTAACACTCTTTTTCATGTTTTCATAAGAAAGAAATCTAACATTGGAAGGGATGACCAAGTTTGGAATAGCTGAGCTCTGTAGTTCCCCCATCGTGAATCCGGCTCGGAAACGAGAAGTAACTTCTTCATCCTCTTCCATGGCATCTATCCTTTTCAAGTCAGCCTCCATCTCTTCCTCGGTTGATGGCCCAAAGTGATCAGCATTGCTGTTTGCTCTTGGCCCCGGTGTCGGATGGGAAACCCGACTCTCCCCGACTGACTCTTGAGAAGACATCTTGCTCTAAATCTGCAGCAGAAACAGCTCGAAACAAAAACAGAGGATTTTTGCATGGTACGGTGGTCAAAACCTTCAGGAGATTATATAATGAATTTTTACCGACCAAAAGAAGTATCGTGCAAGAAAACGGAGTCCGTAGAGCACACAAGGTGCCCACGAGGCAGGGGCGCACCCAGGGGGTAGGGCGCGCCCTCCACCCTCATGGAAGCCTCGTGTCCTTTCCGGTCTGCTTCTTATTTTCCTATTTTCTTAAATATTCCAAAACGGAGAAAATTGCCATTAGAATTGTTTTGTAGTCGGTTTACTTACGGTACCACGTACCTATTCCTTTTCGGAGTCTGAAACATTCTGGAAAGTGTTCCTTATGTATTCCTTTCAGGTTACGGTTTCAATAACATTAGTTTCAACATTTATAGGATTACCTGAGATATAATGTTTGATTCTCTGACCGTTCACCACCCTCGGATTTGTGCCTTCGAAGTTGTTGATTTTTATGGCACTGGAGTGATAGACCTCCTCGATGATGTAAGGACCTTCCCATTTAGAGAGGATTTTTCCTGCAAAAAATCTTAAACGAGAGTTGTATAACAATACATAATCACCTACATTAAACTCACGCTTTTGTATCCTTTTATCATGCCATCTTTTAACCTTTTATTTAAACAGTTTAGCATTCTCCTAAGCCTGGGTTCTCCATTCATCAAGTGAGCTAATGACAAAAAGCCTCTTCTCACCGGCAAGTTTGAAGTCATAGTTGAGCTCCTTAATAGCCCAATATGCCTTATGTTCTAATTCAAGAGGTAAGTGACAAGCCTTTCCATAAATCATTTTATACGGAGACATACCCATAGGATTTTTATATACAGTTCTATAGGCCCATAATGCATCATCAAGTTTCTTGGACCAATTCTTTCTAGATCTATTAACAGTCTTTTTCAAAATTAATTTAAGCTCTCTATTACTAAGTTCTACTTGACCACTAGACTGTGGATGATAAGGAGATGCAATTCTATGATTAACATCATACTTAGCAAGCATTTTACAAAAAGCACCATGAATAAAATGTGAACCACCATCAGTCATTAGATATCTAGGGACTCCAAACCTTGGAAAAATAACTTCTTTAAGCATCTTAATAGAGGTGTTATGATCAGCACTACTAGTTGGAATAGTTTCTACCCACTTAGTAACATAATCAACAACAACTAAAATATGTGTATACCCATTAGAGGAAGGAAAAGGTCCCATATAATCAAAGCCCCAAACATCAAATGGTTCAATAACAAGTGAATAATTCATAGGCATTTCTTGATGTCTACTAATATTACCAATTCTCTAACATTCATCACAAGACAAAACAAACTTACGAGCATTCTTGAAGAGAGTAGGCCAACAAAAACCGGATTGCAACACCTTATGTGCAGTTCTTTCCTAGCATGGTGTCCTCCATAAGCCTCGGAGTGACACTTGCGTAGGATTTGTTCCTGTTCATGCTCAGGTACACAACGTCTAATAACACCATCTACTCCTTCTTTATAAAGATGTGGGTCATCCCAGAAGTAATGTCTTAAATCATAGAAGAACGTTTTCTTTTGCTGGTACGTGAAACTAGGTGGTATAAATTTAGCAACAATATAATTAGCATAATCAGCATACCATGGAGCAGTACGAGAAGCATTTATGACAGCTAGTTGTTCATTAGGAAAGCTATCATCAATAGGTAGTGGGTCATCAAGAACATTCTCTAACCTAGACAAGTTGTCTACAACGGGGTTCTCAGCTCCCTTTCTATCAATAATATGCAGATCAAATTCTTGAAGCAAGAGAACCCATCTAATAAGTCTAAGTTTAGCATCTTCCTTTTCCATAAGATATTTAATAGCAGCATGATCAGTGTGAACAGTTACTTTAGAATCAACAATATAAGGTCTGAACTTATCACAAGCAAATAAAACTGCTAAAAATTCTTTTTGAGTAGTAGCATAATTTCTTTGGGCACTATCTACAGTTTTACTAGCATATTGAATAACATTTAATTTCTTATCAACTATTTGGCCTAGAATAGCCCCTATAGCATAATCACTAGCATCACACATAATTTCAAATGGTAAATTCCAATCAGGAGGTTGAACAATAGGTGCAGAAACCAAAGCTTTCTTAAGTATTTCAAATGCTTCTACACAGTCATCATCAAATTCAACAGGGACATCTTTTTGTAAGAGATTAGTCAGAGGCAGAGAGATTTTAGAGAAGTCCTTAATGGACCTCCTATAAAAACCGGCATGACCAAGGAAACTTCTTATACCTTTAATGTCCTTAGGACATGGCATCTTTTCGATAGCATCAACTTTAGCTTTATCAACTTCAATACCTCTTTCAGAAATTTTATGCCCCAAGACAATACCTTCATTAACCATGAAGTGGCACTTCTCCCAATTCAAGACAAGATTAGTTTCTTCACATCTCTGCAAAACTCGATCAAGGTTGCTTAAGAAATCATCAAAAGAAGTCCCATAAACAGAGAGGTCATCCATGAATACCTCAACAATCTTTTCACAAAAGTCAGAGAATATAGCAGTCATACATCTTTGAAAGGTAGTAGGTGCATTACATAAACCAAAAGGCATACGTCTATAAGCAAAGGTACCGAAAGGGCAAGTAAAAGTTGTCTTTTCTTGATCCTCTTTTGACACAGGTATTTGAGAGAAACAGAATAACCATCTAGAAAGCAAAAATGTGTATGTTTGGATAATCTTTCTAGCATTTGATCAATAAAAGTTATAGGGTAATGATCCTTTTTAGTAGCTTTATTTAATTTACGGAAATCAATTACCATTCTATAACCTGTAACAATTCTTTGTTCATCTTTATCATTAGGAACAACAGTAATACCTCCCTTCTTAGGGACACAATGGACAGGACTTACCCACTAACTATCAGCAACGGGGTTGTGACGCCCCAAGACCGGAGCTTCAGATGCCTTCCTTGTTTTTCCGAGTTTCGCTGTGTGTTTCATTTGTGCCTGCTCTTTTATTTTTGCATTGCATCATGTCATCATGCCATCATGTCATTTATTTTCTTAACTCAACTAAATGGCATGGATCTTTGATCCATTTAAATCGAGGGAGTTCACATGGTGAAATTCTCTTTATAACATATAAAAGTCTCCTACTATTTTTAGGGAGCTATTATAAAGTATTCCAATTATTTGGATTTAGCGCAAACACACTTGCAAAATATCCCAATGCTTTTGTTATCTTAAGTCTTGGACTCCAACCTTGTCATATATTCGTTCATCTTATTCCGGTGCTCCACCAAAAATCCGAACATTGTTAGACACCTCTAATTCCTAGCCCTTGTTCAAACCATTTGAATTAAATTCAAATGACTTTGAATTAAATCCTTGCAATCACGCCTCTCCTATTTTTCTTGGAACCAGCGCATTTTTGCGAGTCCTGGAAATTTATTCCCGTGCCCAAACTCTTTCTCTACCTTTTTCTTTTCTTCCTATTTTTCTGTTGTTTTTGAATAAGAGCAAATAGAGGGAGAGAAGAGCCCACCCTCTTAGGCCTGCCAGGCCTGCCCTTTTGCCTCAAGGCCCAGCTGACCCCCCTCCTCTCTACTGGGCCGGCCCCAAGGCCACCTCCCCCGCAGGCCCACCTAATCCCTAGCCCAGTTCAGCCTCCTGCTAACCCTAGCCCGACACCCTCTCCCTCATTTCCCTCCAGTGCGCCGCCACCACCCACGACGACACGAGCCCCGCTCGATCCCCTCGCGCACCCCATCTCCCTCGAACCCCTTCCTCCTCCTTCGTCCATTTTCCCTCGCGCCGCCAGAAGCTCCCTCGACCTGCCCGCGCCCCTGCCGGCCCTCCTCCGACCTCATCCTCACGAGCATGGCCGCCGGGACGCCACTTCACCGGTCCCCATCACTCCGCCTCTCCAGGAGCCAGCAGGCGCACCGCCGCCTCGCCAGGAGATCGCCGCATCGTCGGAGTATGCCGAGCGCCACCTACCCTGTTCGGATCCCTCACCGGAGGCCACCACCACGACCCTGCCGGCGCCAGCCGTCCTCCACGAGCTGCCAAGCCCCGCCATGGCCGCGCCCCTGCTGCTGAGGGCCTGCCGCCAAGTTCCTTCTACGACCTCGAGCCCCAAGCACCACCTCGTCACCCTGCTTCGTCCAGTCGCCGCGTCGCCATGCTCCAGCACCGCTTCGAGCTCGACTTCCTCGATCTCCATGCCATCCCGGAGTCTCTCGCCGCCATGCCGAGTCATGCTGCTGCTGTTGCTTCACTGTAGAGCTCCGCCACGTCAAGTAACCCTGCTTTCGAGCGACAGGATGGGGTCCCGTGTCTGCGCTGACTTCCCTGTCGCAAGCCTCCATGCGGCTTCGTCGTTCTCCCGAGGTCCTTGTGCTACTTCTTTTCAGACCATCAAGACCGGCAAGGTCTACTACAGGGATACCACGTACCACGACACACGGATGCCCGAACGAGTACCATGACAGACCGCCAAGTACCCCTTCGAATCCTTCAAGACCGTCAAGTGAACGACTACCATCGCTCCAAGATCCGAATGGCTATGACGACAAGTGTGACCCTTCGGATGCGCCAAGTTCGTCTACACATAAACCCCAAGTACCACTCATGTCGACAAGACCCGCAAGTCAGACCCTGAACGATCGACGTCTCGTGGACTGTGTACAGCTACCGTCGCAAGAACGGGTCTGGAAAGTCTGAAGACCCCAAGTACCACGACACCGATGACATGAACGTCTACGGAAACTCATGCAATGATAAACATGTACCACTACCATCGCCGAGATCGCGAGAACCTCTATCATCGACCCTAGAGCGTGCGAGAACGACTACTTCCACTACCGCCGTCGCGAGAACGTCTACTTCCTCTACTTTGCACCGAACGAGAACTGTCCCGCTTGCACGCTTTGAAGGTATAACCTCGAGACGACGTCCGTGAACGAATGCTTGAGATGTTTGAGATGCTCATGTTTGCACTGTGTCCAAATTTGTCACTCGTTTCCTTGTCACCAACTCGTGGGACACCCGAAATCCGGGAGCGCCCCACCATCTTTTGCACGCATCCGCACACTTCTCCTTTGCATCGGTATCTCAATCGAGTTACCAGAACCGGAACACTGCCGTGGCCCCGTTTTCGTTATTGTTGCCGTGGCACCCCTTTTCCTTTCCACCACGGTGACAAATGCTTCATAATGCTCTTGTCAACTTTTAATAAAAATTGCATAAACTTGTTCATGTCATCCGCATCATGATAATAACATTTAGATGTTTAAAATTGTTGTTGCACCAAATTACTAATGCATATGGGGATTTACCAGATTCGTTGTTTGTTATATCTGGCCCCATTTAAATTGCTTAGATTGTGTAGTTTACTTTTGCTTCACCTCTTGCCATGTTTAACTACATTTTATATTGTTGGGTACATAACCGAGAGAGAACTAAATAAGTCATGTGGTGTTTCGTCAATATGCAACTCGTTGCATATTGAGCTCCACTTAATTTGTAGGATTGCTTGTGCACTTTGCCATGACATGCATATTAAACCGGACATGCATCATACTTGGTTGTGCATCATGCCATGATTAGGTGATGGTTGTTTATTATGTTGTTTTGCTTCTTTCCGGTGTTGCTTCTTCGGGTTAGTTCCGATAACGTCGCTTTTGTGAGGATCCGTTCGACTACGTCCGTTTGTCTCCTTCATGGACTCGTTCTTCTTCCTTGCAGAATCTTAGGCAACATGACCATACCCTTGAAATCACTTCTATCTTTGCTTGCTAGTTGCTCGCTCTATTGCTATGCCTTTGCTGCGATTCCTACCACTTGCTTATCATGCCTCCCATATTGCCATGTCAAACCTCTAACCCACCTTGTCCTAGCAAACCATTGTTTGGCTATGTTACCGTCTTGCTCAGCCCCTCTTATAGCGTTGTTAGTTGCAGGTGAAGATTGGAGTTTGTTCCATGTTGGAACATGGATTTTGTTGGGATATCACAATATCTCTTATTTAATTAATGCATCTATATACTTGGTAAAGGGTGGAATGCTCGGCCTTATGCCTGGTGTTTTGTTCCACTCTTGCAGCCCTAGTTTCCGTCATACCGGTGTTATGTTCCTTGATTTTGCGTTCCTTACACGGTTGGGTTATAATGGGAACCCCTTGACAGTTCGCCTTGAATAAAACTCCTCCAGCAAGGCCCAACATTGGGTTTACCATTTGCCACCTAGCCTTTTTTCCCTTGGGTCGGCCAACTCATGGGTCATCTTTATTTAAACCCCCGGGCCAGTGCTTCTCTAAGTGTTGGTCCAACCTGAGCGAGGTCCAGCGCCCCTGGGAAACCAGGGTCTATGCCAACCCGACATCTGGCTCATCCGGTGTGCCCTGAGAACGAGATATGTGCAGCTCCTATCAGGATTTGTCGGCACATCTAGGTGGCTTTGCTGGTCTTGTTTTACCATTGTCGAAATGTCTTGTAACCGGGATTCCGAGCCTGATCGGGTCTTCCTGGGAGAAGGAATATCCTTCGTTGACCGTGAGAGCTTGTGATGGGCTAAGTTGGGACACTCCTGCAGGGTTTTGAACTTTCGTAAGCCGTGCCCGCGGTTATGGGCAGATGGGAATTTGTTAATGTCCGGTTGTAGAAAACCTGAAACTTATCTTAATTAAAATGCATCAACCGTGTGTGTAACCGTGATGGTCTCTTTCCGACGGAGTTCGGGAAGTGAACACGGTGTTGGAGTTATGCTTGACGTAAGTAGTCTTGGATCACTTCTTGATCATAGTTTCTCGACCGTGCCTTGCCTTCTCTTCTCGCTCTCATTTGCGTATGTTAGCCACCATATATGCTAGTGCTTGCTGTAGCTCCACCTCATACCTTTTACCCTTACTATAAGCTTAAATAGTCTTGATCGCGAGGGTTTGAGATTGCTGAGTCCCCGTGACTCACAGATACTTCCAAAACCAGCTTGCAGGTGCCGATGATATCGTGCAGGTGATGCAACCAAGCTCAAGGAGGAGCTTGATGAAGTTCGTGTTCGTTATGTTGTTCCGTTTTCCAGTTGATCAGTAGTGGAGCCCAGTTGGGGCGATCGGGGATCTGTAGCATTGGGGGTAGTCCTCTTTTATTTTGGTTCCGTTGTCGGACCTTGATTGTATCTGGATTATGTAATGCTTTATTTATGTTATTGTGTGAAGTGGCGATTGTAAGCCAACTATGTACCTCTTTTCTTATACAGTACATGGGATGTGTAAAGATTACCCATCTTGCGACATTGCCTTCAATGCGGTTATGCCTCTAAGTCGTGCTCCGACATGTGGGAGATATAGCCGCATCGAGGGTGTTACAAGTTGGTAATCAGAGCCTTCCCCGACTTAGGAGCCCCTTGCTTGATCGAATCGTTGGCATTGTTGAGTCTAGAAAAATGTTTTGAGTCTTATAGGATTATATATATATATCGGAGAGTAGGATTCTTTTTACTCCTCAGTCCCTTCATCGCTCTGGTGAGGCATCCTGACGTAGAGTTATGACTCTTCTCTTCTCAAATTTCACTAATTTTTTTTAGGATCACGCGGGTATCTTGGAATCGTTCCGATGGTTTTGTGACGAGAACATTTTTCTTGGTGCCTCCTGACATTTAGGGGTTGTGGCAGTGTCCCGGGGAGTTGAGCTCCGAGGTGTTGTCGTCACAATTTTATCGTTGCAATTCTGGAATACCCGAGTTTCGCCGACATCGAAAATCTCTTTTATGCAGTAGTTGGTGAGATAACCTCGACGCCACCTAGTACTGGGGTGGGAGTTCGGGAGTATTGCCATAACTCGTATAACGGATGCTTTTCGAAGGTTGAGGTAAACGATTTCCGAAGATTTCTTGGTTATGTGTTGAAGGATGGATACAGCTGGATGTAGGATTTGCTAGTTTTGGGTGAGATATTATACTTCCCCTGTATCCCCAACACCTGATTGCTTAACCGGAAAGTTTCGGGAGTTTATAAGTGGGAATTCAAGTAGCTCCTAGGATATCTTTCCGACAGACATATGATATGAAATTGGGGTTCGACGTCTAGTGGTCCGCCTATCCACGGTTGGTTTTAGAGTGGTCTCGTTGTGTCTTAAAGAGTCCTTGGCTATGCTGACTCGGGGACGCTCCGTATGGCACGTGCACTGCCTTGTACATGATGGTGTTGTACGATCGAGCCTGTGTAGGCCCCACCACGAAAACTTCGAACGAAATCTCTATCATATGTTTGTTCCGGCTTTTTCTGCAAGCCAATCCTTTGTTTTTTTTTGAGTTGTGGTATTCGAGTTGCTTCGAAGCCAAATGTTGATTCCATACCTTCCCTAAGCGGTGTTCTCATATCTCTATCCGAATACTAACCCTTCTGGATCATCGAGATGGTCATGTCAATCCTTTTCAACCGGTGTGCTTCTCTTCAAGTGGATCCGATCTTTTTCTACATCCGTAAGATCAATTATCAGTTCTCCTCAACAATGTTTGTTTCATCCGTCTCCAAGTTGCTTTTGTTTTCCCACCCACCCACCCTTTTGCTTCAAGGACTCGAATTTCTTAATCTAGTACCCTTTTATGGATGGGAAGTCTCTTCATTCTTTTCCTTCATGTTCTTATCCGGTGATTCTCATGAAGATGTTCTACAAGTTATCATTCTTCGTTCTCCTTCCTTATCCGATGGATCCAATTCAAGCTCTGGTATTGAACATAGTCCTTTCATTTTTCCCAATGCTTTCTCATGCCGGTGCAACTCTTAATCATCCACTTCTCGTCATTCATTTGTTCTGGAGTGCTCAAGATATCTCGAAGATTCGTGTTTCCACTCTGCATTCCTTCAAGATCTTTCGAGGATGTTCTCTCATTCAAGCTGTTTAATTCAACCGGTGCTATCTCATTTTCACGTAATCATTCAACGGTGTATCTTTTGAGTTGGCCCTAACCCACAGGTCTTTTCCCAGGATCTTACCTGACTCTTCTTATTTTCCCGGAGTTTCTCAAATCTTTCAAAGTTTGACGTAAGAATGAATTATCATCAATCAGATGTCTTTCTTCAAGATCTTTCAGATTCTTTTCAGCATTGGCTCAACCTTTTCTATTCTTCATTCCGGAGTGCCTCAACAATTCTTGGTGGTGCTTCTCATCGTCATTATGAACATTTGAAGACCGAAGAAGAGTTTCTCTTAAATCTTGCTCCTTTCTCTTCAAGATTCATGGTACTAACTTGATGCCCTCCTCTCATAATTGTTTTGATTGTGAGAATTCTTTTCACCTATCTGGAGAAATTCATGAGTCTTTTCAGTTTGATTCTCCGAAGGCCATCATTTCGGGTTTATTCATTCTCAGCTTTCAGCTCTCATCCTCCAAATCTTACCGGTGCATCATTCAAGTATTCTCTAATAAGCTCGGGATCTCTTCGTTCACTTGCATCTAAATCCTAGCAAGCATCTTCGTTCATTTGCTAATTCTTTCCGGTGTTTCTTTATCTTTTCTTCGTTCATTTTCAATTCTTACGGTGGTTTATTCAAGAGTTCTCTTCCTATGTTCTCATATCAATCCATTCGTTCTTTCAAATCCTAACGGTGGTTCGTTGAACCTTTTCCCAAGTTTGCTCTATATCTATCTTAATCTTTTTATGAGAATAAGTAGTATGCCAAATCCGTTGCTTGTCATCAATTTAAATTGGTGAAGGATACGCATAACATAATTCTTATTCTTGTTTCATCCAAGCATTCTAATTTCTTCTTTCTAGAGTGGTTCATCATATCACATTCTCGGTTTTCAATTGTTTCATCTTTTCTTTTCCTAGAGTTCCAAGCTCTCGCAATCATATCACCATGGAGATTCATCTAAACCATTGCAAGGCTTCTCCCGGAGTTCTTTTTAACTGCACCTTTTTCGTTTGATCATTCTTTTATTACCGGAGTTCTTCATGGACACACTACATGATGGTTCGTCAAGGATTTAATTCCTTCTCGAAGTGTTCATCGAGATTCTTTTCAGAGGAGATCAAGTTTTTCTTCATCTTGCATTTCGAAGTGCAATTCTTTCATATCTCATCTTTTGAGGTGGTGTTATGTCATTGTTGATAATTTCCCTTCGTGTTTCATGGATCACAAGTTTTTTTCAAGAGTGACATAATTAAATCCATCATTTTCTCTTCGCTCAAGTCATCTTTTCAACCCATCAATTTCTTCGAGCATGATCTCTTCTCAATCCATCAATCTCTTCATTGGAGTTATCTTGAGTTATATTTCACCTAAAGCTTTTCCCTAAGGATTTTGCTATTTATGGTGGTTATAAACAACCCAAGTTCTTCTTCTATCCTTCCGGTGAAATAAGCTTCTCGTCTCCTTGTTGTTATCAATCCAATCTATTGTTTCGTTAGTGGCAGAATTTCACCTCAAGTTTTGAGATGTCTCCATAAGTCCATGAGGATCATATTCTTTCATTGTTGGTTTTCCAACAACTCCACTTTAACCTTCTTGGAAGGGTGCTTTCCAAGCTCATTTGTGGTAGAAGTTGGCATTTCCTTCTCCATTCTTTTATTTCAATGATCCATCTTCTATTCTCTCTTTCGGAGGCGTTGTGATGTTGCTCTTTTCTCTCATCATCTCGGATGGTGTTCTTTTTGTGCTTACCCATTTAACCGGAGTGTTGTGCCCCTTTGCTCAAGTCTTTTTCATCCTATCAAGTCTTGCATCTCTTTCCAACCGGAGTGCTATACGAATTTGTTCTTCCTTGTTCCTCTTTTCTAACGGAGTGTTTTCAACTTCGTTCATCTCCGTGGTATTCTTTCTTTCAATTGGTTCAACTTTTCAAGGTTCTTTTGTTTCACTCGTTTGTCAAAGAAGCAACTTAGTTTTACCTCTTCTCTTTCTCTTCCGTTTTCCCTCTGGTGCCATCCTAGATCTCGGGATGAGATCCTCTCGTAGTGGTGGAGTGTTGTGACGCCCCAAGACCGTAGCTTCAGATGCCTTCCTAGTTTTTCTGAGTTTCGCCGTGTGATTCATTTGTGCCTACTCTTTTATTTTTGCATTGCATCAGGTAATCATGCCATCATGTCATTTCTTTTCTTAACTCAACTAAATAAATGGCATGGATCTTTGATCCATTTAAATCGAGGGAGTTCACATGGTGAAATTCTCTTTATAACATATAAAAGTCTCCTACTATTTTTAGGGAGCTATTATAAAGTATTCCAATTATTTGGATTTACCGCAAACACACTTGCAAAATATCCCAATGCTTTTGTTATCTTAAGTCTTGGACTCCAACCTTGTCATATATTCGTTCAACTTATTCTGGTGCTCCACCAAAAATCCGAACATTTTTGGACACCTCTAATTCCTAGCCCTTGTTCAAACCATTTGAATTAAATTCAAATGATTTTGAATTAAATCCTTGCAATCACGCCCCACCTATTTTTCATGGAACCAGCGCATTTTTGCGAGTCCGGGAAATTTATTCCCGTGCCCAAACTCTTTCTCTACCTTTTTCTTTTCTTCCCTTTTCTTCCTCTTTTTCTGTTGTTTTTGAATAAGAGCAAATAGAGGGAGAGAAGAGCCCAGCCTCTTAGGCCTGCCAGGCCTGCCCTTTTGCCTTAAGGCCCAGCTGACCCCCCTCCTCTCTACTGGGCCGGCCCCAAGGCCACCTCCCCCCGTAGGCCCACCTAATCCCTAGCCCAGTCCAGCCTCCTACTAACCCTAGCCCGACACCCTCTCCCTCGTTTCCCTCCAGTGCGCCGCCACCACCCACGACGACACGAGCCCCGCTCAATCCCCTCGCGCATCCCATCTCCCTCGAACCCCCTCCTCCTCCTTCGTCCCTTTTCCCTCGCGCCGCCAGAAGCTCCCTCTACCTGCCCGCGCCCCTTCCGGCCCTCCTCCGACTTCAACCTCACGAGCACGGCCGCTGGGACGCCACTTCGCCGGTCCCCGTCGCTCCGCCTCTCCAGGAGCCAGCAGGCGCGCCACCGCCTCGCCAGGAGATCGCCGCATCGTCGGAGTACGCCGAGCGTCACCTACCCTATTCAACTCCCTCACCGGAGGCCGCCACCGCGACCCTGCCAGCGCCCGCCGTCCTCCACGAGCAGCCAAGCCCCACCATGGCCGCGCCCCTGCTGCTGAGGCCCTGCCGCCAAGTTCCTTCTGCGACCTCGAGCCCCAAGCACCACCTCGTCACCCTGCTTTGTCCAGACGCCGCGTCGCCATGCTGTTGGGGAACGTAGTAATTTCAAAAAATTTCCTACGCACACGCAAGATCATGGTGATGCATAGCAACGAGAGGGGAGAGTGTTGTCTACGTACCCTCGTAGATCGTTCGCGGAAGCGTTATATCAACGCGGTTGATGTAGTCGTATGTCTTCACGTCCGACCGATCCAAGTACCGAAAGCACGGCACCTCTGAGTTCTGCACATGTTCGGCTCGGTGACGTCCTCGCCTTCTCGATCCAGCAAGAGGGGCGAAGTAGTAGATGAGTTCCGGCAGCATGATGGCGTGGTGACGGTGTTGGTGAAGAACAATCTCCGCAGGGCTTCGCCTAAGCACTACGAAAACTATGACGGAGGACAAACTAGAGGGGACGGGATTGCCGGCACACGGCTTGGTGTTTCTTGATCTATCTTTGGTGCTAGCCCTACCCCTCTATTTATATGTTGAGCCCTGGGGTCGAAACTTGGAGTAAAAGCCTCCTCAAAGTCGGTTTCACCCAAAAGGCAAGAGTCCTTCTCGGACTCCAGGGCTAGACACCAGGGTTCCCGGCGTCTACCCCCTAGACGCCAGGGTTCCTGGCGTCTAGCCTCTGGTCTCCGCAAAACTTCCTTTTGCACTTTCCAAAAGCCTCATGGGCTTTCCCCTTTGGCCCAGGTAAAGTGTTCTCGTGCCCAAACATTTCGGGAAACATCCGGAACCCCTTCCGGTGAATTCCGGAACCCTTCCGGAGATCAAACACTACTATCCCATATATCAAACTTTGTCTCCGAACCATTCCAGAGTTCCTCGTCATGTCCGTGATCTCATCCCGGACTCCGAACAACATTCGGTCATCAACATACATAACTCATATAGTACTATATCGTCAATGAACATTAAGCGTGCGGACCCTACGGGTTCGAGAACTATGTAGACATGACCGAGACACCTCTCTGGTCAATAACCAATAGCGGGACCTGGATGCCCATATTGGCTCCTACATATTCTATGAAGATCTTTATCGGTCAGACCACATAACAACATACGTTGTTCCCTTTGTCATCGGTATGTTACTTGCCCGAGATTCGATCGTCGGTATCTCAATACCTAGTTCAATCTCATTATCAGCAAGTCTCTTTACTCGTTCCGTAATACATCATCCCGCAACTAACTCATTAGTTGCAATGCTTGCAAGGCTTATAGTGATGTGCATTACCGAGTGGGCCCAGAGATACCTCTCCGACAATCGGAGTGACAAATCCTAATCTCGAAATACGCCAACCCAACAAGTACCTTTGGAGACACCTGTAGAGCACCTTTATAATCACCCAGTTACGTTGTGACGTTTGGTGGCACACAAAGTGTTCCTCCGGTAAACGGGAGTTGCATAATCTCATAGTCATAGGAACATGTATAAGTCATGAAGAAAGCAATAGCAACAAACTAAACGATCAAGTGCTAAGCTAACGGAATGGGTCAAGTCAATCACATCATTCTCCTAATGATGTGATCTCGTTAATCAAATGACAACTCATGTCTATGGTTAGGAAACATAACCATCTTTGGTCAACGAGCTAGTCAAGTAGAGGCATACTAGTGACACTCTGTTTGTCTATGTATTCACACATGTATTATGTTTCCGGTTAATACAATTCCAGCATGAATAATAAACATTTATCATGACATAAGGAAATAAATAACAACTTTGTTATTGCCTCTAGGGCATATTTCCTTCAGTCTCCCACTTGCACTAGAGTCAATAATCTAGTTCACATCGCCATGTGATTTAACATCAATAGTTCACATCACCATGTGATTAACACCCATAGTTCACATCGGCATGTGACCAACACCCAAAGGGTTTACTAGAGTCAATAATCTAGTTCACATTGCTATGTGATTAACACCCAAAGAGTACTGAGGTGTGATCATGTTTTGCTTGTGAGAGAAGTTTAGTCAACGGGTCTGCCACATTCAGATCCGTAAGTATTTTGCAAATTTCTATGTCAACAATGCTCTGCATGGAGCTACTCTAGCTAATTGCTCCCACTTTCAATATGTATCCAGATTGAGACTTAGAGTCATCTAGATCAGTGTCAAAACTTGCATCAACGTAACCCTTTATGACGAACCTTTTGTCACCTCCATAATCGAGAAACATATCCTTATTCCACTAAGGATAATTTTGACCAATGTCCAGTGATCCACTCCTAGATCACTATTGTACTTGATGAAGCTATGTACCTAGGGTAGGATCATGGACCTGTCCTAACTGTCCTACCCAAGGACATCTCTAGAAGAAACCACCTTTCAATCGACTTGGAGGTGTTCCACTCGACAGACTTGAAGATGCTCGACCAAGAAGCAATCACTCGACCAAGATCCAACCACTCGACGGCCAAGAGACCTGAAGTCACTCCGCACGCTAACGGTCGGTCATTAAGTTGCTTTTATGGTCATCATAACACTTTATTACTAGCGTTACCAGTAACGCCCTGCCTTAATGTACATTGAAGCCTTTGTAACGTGGGCTGGCCGGGGTCCTGGCGCACTCTATATAAGCCACCCCCCTCCTCCGAGACAAGGCTTCGCACCTCTGTAACCCATATTCATATAATCTAGTCGACCGCCTCCGGGCTCCGAGACGTAGGGCTATTACTTCCTCCGAGAAGGGCCTGAACTCGTAAACCTTGCGTGCTTACAACTTCTCCACAGCTAAGATCTTGCCTCTCCATACTTACCCCCCTACACTACTGTCAGACTTAGAACCACGACAGTTGGCGCCCACCGTGGGGCAGGTGTTTTATCGTTTGTTGGAGAAGTTGTGACTTTTTTCCGACCCGAATCATCATGGTTTTCGGCGGAGTTTCGGTGGAGGGCCGCGAGATCCGTCTCGGCGCGCTCACGTTCATCGTCGACGACTCTGCTTGGCTCCAGGAGGCTCCGCTCGACGTGGACGCACTCCCTGCTCGCAGGGCAACGCACTTTAGTGCGTGCGTCCGCGGCGTTCTCCTGTGGCAATCGTCGACCCCTTATCAGTCGGCTCCTGTGTTGTCCTCACTCACCCGTTTCCCGTCGGTGCAAGCGTTCCGGTCGGTCGAGACTTCAGCGGTGGGTGAGGCACGCGGTGGCGCGTCAGTCGGCCACCCCCCAGGTTGCGGCGATCGAGCCCGACGAATCCCTCTACGGCCTGTTCGACCTGTCGACTAGCTCCGCAGAGACCACATCCGAGTGCGACAGCAGCGATCCGGCGGTGGAGGTTCTGATGGTCGATGGACCGCCCAGTCCTCCCGGTTTTCCCCGTACCGACAGAGGCGCGGGTGGAGGTGACCCGTCGCGTCTCCATGAGGAGTATCTTCCCGAGCCTCTCACATCGCTGTAGAGAGAAGAACTTCGCCGCCGAAACATGGATGCACTGCACACTCCTATCGTTGGAGAGACCCCCGAGGCTCGCGCCTTGGAGGACGCGTGCCTGGCAAACTTGGCCGAGCGCACTCGACTGGAGAACCTCCAGCGAGCACTCGACGAGCGTGCGCGACAACGGATTCCCGAATCCAGTCGACGTCAGCTCTTCCCGCCCCCGCAGGTATATCGAACTCCGATTCAGAATTTAGCAGCTGCGGCCCGTATAGCAGAGTCGATTCAACCTTCCCAGTTGGAGGCTGGCAGAGGCTTGCTGCAGATCAGAGCGTTACTCCGGGCAGCAGGAGATCAGAATTCCGCTGTTTCTCAGTCGCGGAACAGGATTCACAGCAGATCCATTGCCGCGGACACAGTCCAGTCGGCTCATAGCCCGAGATCGCCCCCGAGGCGTGAGGGACGTGGAGACCGGCGTGACCAGTATGGGAACCATGAGCAGTATGATCACTGAGTCGATCGTGACGGTCGACGTCGAGTGCCCACGCCTCCCCCGAGGAGCGGGTCGTATGTGCCTCGCCAGCAGGATGACAGGCGCCCTCATAGTTGTGGGCGAAGGATTCCAGTCGACCCCAGAGGGCTAGGCTTTGACGCGAGATCCATTCTCGTCCAGGGTTTGGTCGACAGGAACAGGGCTCACCGAGAAGGTCATGACAGAGATGCACCTACCAGCAGCAGAGTACATGTTTCGGGGCCAGAATGCTTTAGTAGAGCCATCAGGGCCGCTGTGATTCCTCCCAACTTCAGGTTGGCGACTGGAGTCAGTAAGTGCACTGGCGAGTCCAAGCCCGATACTTGGCTTGAAGATTACCGAGTGGCCGTCCAGATCGGCGGCGGCAATGATGAAGTGGCCATGAAGCACCTCCCTCTCATGTTGGAGGGCTCGGCCAGAGCGTGGCTGAACCAGTTAGCGCCTAGCAGCATTTACACTTGGGAGGATCTCTCCCGAGTGTTCGTCACCACATTTGAAGGTACGTGCAAGCGGCCGGCAAGGCTGACGGAACTGCGGTCTTGTGTACAGAAGCAAAAATGAAACTTTGAGGGATTACATCCATAGGTGGATCACGTTACATCACTCGGTGGAGAATGTGCCTGACCACCAAGCAGTTTGTGCCTTCAAGGAAGGCGTCAGGTACAGAGAACTGAATTTGAAATTCGGTCGAACTGGGGATATGTCCCTGAATCGGATGATGGAGATTGCCACCAAGTACGCTAATGGCGAAGATGAAGATCGGCTCAGGAGTGGCAAACTCAAGTCAGTCGCCCAAGAACCCGGGGGCAATTCCAATCGGAAACAGAAGCGGAAAGCCGAGCCAGCAGCTCCCGGAGAAGCCTTGGCTTTAACCCAAGGAAAGTTTAAAGGGAAACCTAAAGGGCCTTGGAACCCTAAAAAGGTTAAAGACCGGGACGGAAATGATGTGTTGGACTTGCCATGTCTCGTCCACACAAAGAAAGATGAAGAGGGTAATTTCATTTACCCGAAACATACCACTCGACAGTGTCGACTCTTGATCCAGCAGTTCCAGGGCAAACAGCCCAAAGGTAAGGAAAAGGAGTCGGACAAGGTCGAGGACAAAGAGGACAGTGACGACGGATACCCTCAAGTCAATTCCACCTTGATGATTTTCGCTGATGTTGAGAGCAAAAGTCGACTGAAAGTCATAAACTGAGAGGTGAATATGGTTGCTCCGGCGACACCAAGTTATTTGAAATGGTCCCAGACTGCCATCACATTCGACCAGTCCGATCACCCAACGCATATTGCCACCCCTGGGAGGCAAGCTCTGGTGGTCGACCCAGTGGTTGAAGGCACTCGACTGACCAAAGTCTTGATGGATGGTGGCAGTGGTTTGAACATATTGTATGCTGAGACATTGAAAGGGATGGGCATTCCGATGTCCAGACTCAGCGCCAGCAACATGAGTTTCCACGGAGTCATTCCTGGGAAGAAGGCTGAATCACTCGGCCAGATTGCTCTTGATGTGGTTTTCGGTGATTCCAAGAATTACCGCAAAAAAAGGTTGACATTTGAAGTTGTAGACTTCCAGAGTGCCTACCACGCTATTTTGGGCAGGCCGGCTTATGCACGCTTCATGGCCCGACCGTGTTATGTGTATCTTAAATTGAAGATGCCTGGCCCCAAAGGTGTTTTCAGAAAGCGGAAGAATGTTTTCACTATTACGGGCAATCGGAAGAAAGCGGAAGAATGTTTTCAGAAAGGTTCGAAGATCGCCGACGCTCAGATGGAAGTGGTGGAGTTGCGGGAATACCAGAAGACTGCAGACCCGAGTGATTTGTTGCGAGCCAAGAAGCCCGCTACAGAGTCAGCTTTTCAGTCGACTGGCGATACAAAGACAGCTCATATCCACCCGACCGACCCCAGCGCTGCTCCAACTCATATCTCAACAACACTCGACTCCAAATAGGAAGAAGCGCTCATCCAGTTCCTCCGTGAGAACTGGGACATTTTCACATGGAAGCCCTCTGACATGCCGGGTGTTCCCAGGGAGCTGGCTGAGCACCACCTAAGAGTCGACTCAAAAATAAAACCTGTCAAGGAACATCTCCGACGGTCCGCCGTCCAGAAGAGAAAGGCCATTGGCGAAGAGGTAGCTCGGCTCTTAGCGGCAGAGTTCATCCGAGAAATCTACCACTCCGAGTGGCTCGCCAATGTTGTCATGGTCCCCAAGAAGGACAAGTCACTTCGCATGTGCATTAACTTTAAACATATCAATCGGGCCTGCCCGAAAGACCATTTTTCCTCTCCCCCGCATCGACCAGATAGTCGACTTGACTGCGGGATGTGAGCGAATGTCTTTTTTAGACGCCTATTCCGGGTACCATCAGATCCGTCTGTATGGACCTGACGAGATCAAAACAGCTTTCATCACTCCATTCGGGTGCTTCTGTTATGTTACCATGCCATTCGGCCTCAAGAATGCCGGAGCCACATTCATGAGGATGATTCAGAAGTGTTTGCTCACCCAAATCAGTTGGAATGTGGAGGCGTACATGGATGATATTGTGGTCAAGTCACGAAAGGGTTCCGACCTGCTGACTAACCTTGCTGAAACCTTTGCCAACCTCAGAAGGTTTGATATCAAGCTTAATCCATCAAAATGCACATTCGGGGTTCCTGGCGGAAAGTTACTCGGTTTTCTCATTTACGAACGGGGAATCGACGCCAATCCAGAAAAAGTTGGTACTATACTCCGAATGAAAAGTCCTGTGTGAGTGCACGATGTTCAGAAGCTTACTGGTTGCTTGGCCGCCCTAAGTCGACTCATATCTCGTCTCGGTGAAAAGGCATTACCTCTTTACCGATTGATGAAGAAGTCTGACAAGTTCGAGTGGACTCCTGAAGCTGACGCAGCGTTCGCAGAACTCAAAGCTCTGCTCTCCACCCAGCCGGTGCTTGCTGCCCCAATCAGCAAGGAGCCTTTGCTGCTTTACATTGCAACCACAGGACAAGTCGTCAGTACAGTACTCACAGTCGAGCAGGAAGAAGAAGGGAAAACCTTCAAAGTTCAGCGCCCAGTGTATTATATTTCTGAAGTCTTGACCCCATCGAAGCAAAGATATCCTCATTATCAGAAGCTCGTATATGGGATTTATATGACCACAAAGAAAGTTGCCCACTACTTCTCTGATCATTCCATTACAGTCATCAGCGACGCTCCGTTGTCAGAGATCTTGCATAACAGCGACGCCACTGGTCGAGTGCCAAAATGGGCGGTTGAACTCCTTCCTCTAGATATCAAGTTTGAGGCAAAGAAAGCTATCAAGTCCCAGGCAATCACGGATTTCGTCGCCGAGTGGATTGAACAGCAACTGCCGACTTAGGTCCACTCGGAGCATTGGACCATGTTCTTTGACAGTTCCAAGATGATAAATGGTTCCGGAGCCGGAGTGGTGTTGGTCTCTCCTAGAGGAGATAAACTCAGATATGTTCTTCAAATCCACTTTGATTCCTCTAACAACAAGGCAGAATACGAAGCACTTTTATATGGGTTGCGCATGGACATTTCACTTGGGGTCCATCGCCTCATGGTCTATGGCGACTCAGATTTGGTGATCAATCAAGTGATGAAGGAATGGGACGTCAGAAGTCCAGCCATGACTGGTTATTGCAATGCAGTGAGAAAACTGGAGAAGAAATTTGAGGGGTTAGAGCTTCATCACATACCCCGACTGAAAAATCAAGCAGCTGATGATCTGGCAAAAATAGGTTCCAAAAGAGAAGCCATTCCCAGCAATGTGTTTCTGGAACACATCCACACACCATCAGTCCAGGAGGATCCCTTCACTGAAGAGGCCCCGCAGCCAAAAAGTGCCACGGATCCGACTGAAGTCGAAGTACCAGCTGTGGTCGACTTGATCATGGAAGTCCTGGTTATGACTCCCGTCTGGACAGAACCGTACATCGCGTACATCCTAAGGAAAGAACTCCCAGAAGACGAAGAAGAAGCTCGACAGATCGTCCATCGATCCAAGGCCTTTATAGTCATAAAGGGACAGTTATATAGAGAAAACGCGACTGGGGTCGGCCAGAAGTGTATTACACCAGAAAAAGGTCAGATGATCCTTAACGATATCCACTCGGGGACCTGTGGCCATCATGCGTCCTCTCGGACCATTGTGGCTAAAGCATACCCAGCGGGGTTCTACTGGCCAAGAGCCAATGAGATGGCCAAAGAGATTGTCGACAAATGTGAAGGATGTCAGTATTACTCCAACATGCCACACAAGCCCGCGTCAGCCCTGAAAACCATTCCACTCGTCTGGCCCTTCGCTGTTTGGGGGTTGGACATGGTTGGACCACTGAGAATAGGCAGGAGCGGCTTCACTCATGTGCTGGTAGCAGTCGACAAGTTCACCAAATGGATTGAGGCCAAGCCTATCAAGAATCTTGATGCTTGCACCGCTATCAGTTTCATCAGAGAGTTGATATTCAGATATGGAGTTCCGCACAGCATCATCACCGACAACGGGTAAAACTTCGATTCCGACAAATTCAGGGCCTTTTGCGCCTCTCAGGGCACTCGGGTCGACTATGCTTCGGTCGCTCACCCTTAGTCGAATGGGCAAGCAGAAAGGGTAAACAGCCTAATTCTCAAAGGACTGAAACCCCGATTGATGCGTGATCTCAAGCACGCAGCAGGTGCATGGGTCGACGAGCTTCCATCAGTCCTTTGGGGATTGAGGACAACCCCGAATCGATCGACCGGAAGAACCCCGTTCTTTCTGGTCTATGGAGCCGAGGCAGTCTTACCGAGTGACCTGCTTCACAACGCTCCCAGAGTCGAGCTCTACTCAAAAGATGAAGCAGAACAAGCCCGGCAGGATGCAGTCGACCTCCTAGAAGAAGAAAGAGAAATGGCCTTGATTCGATCGACCATCTATCAGCAAGACTTGCGTCGATTCCATGCCAGAAACGTGAAGAGCTGATCTGAGCCTTCCAAGAAGGAGACTTAGTCCTTCGAGTGGATCAGCAGAAACCACACAAGCTCGCTCCTACTTGGGAAGGCCCCTTCATAGTCACCAGAGTCCTCCACAATGGAGCATACCACCTCTACAATGTCGATCGCCAGATTGATGAGCCACGAGCCTGGAATGCGGAGCTACTCCGCCCCTTTTATACTTAAATTCTCACTCGGATGAGATGTAATAAGAAAAACTCCTGAAATTTATTTATCAAAGACAAGAGCGTGATAATTTTCCAAGTGATTATTATTGTTTTTTGTTTGCGTAAGAAATCCCCCAGTGGGTGACTTAGCTGCGAATCCGTTTCGCCTAAGTTTGAAAAAATCCTACCGAGCGGAGAGCAATCCTCCCACTCGGGGGCTTAGCTGCAGTCCAGTACTCGCCTAAGTTCTCTCACTTAGAGACTTAGCTGCAGTCCGGCACTCCCCTAAGTTTGAAAAAATCCTACCGAGTGGAGAGCAATCCTCCCACTCGGGGGCTTAGCTGCAGTCCAGTACTCGCCTAAGTTCTCTCACTTAGAGACTTAGCCGCAGTCCGGCACTCACCTAAGTTTGAAAAAATCCCACCGAGTGGAGAGCAATCCTCCCACTCGGGGGCTTAGCTGCAGTCCAGTACTCGCCTAAGTTCTCTCACTTAGAGACTTAGCCGCAGTCCGGCACTCACCTAAGTTTGAAAAAATCCCACCGAGTGGAGAGCAATCCTCCCACTCGGGGGCTTAGCTGCAGTCTAGCACTCGCCTAAGTTCTCTCACTTAGAGACTTAGCTGCAGTCCGGCACTTGCCTAAGTTTGAAAAAATCCTACCGAGTGGAGAGCAATCCTCCCACTCGGGGGCTTAGCTGCAGTCCAGTACTCGCCTAAGTTCTCTCACTTAGAGACTTAGCCGCAGTCCGGCACTCACCTAAGTTTGAAAAAATCCCACCGAGTGGAGAGCAATCCTCCCACTCGGGGGCTTAGCTGCAGTCTAGCACTCGCCTAAGTTCTCTCACTTAGAGACTTAGCTGCAGTCCGGCACTTGCCTAAGTTTGAAAAAATCCTACCGAGTGGAGAGCAATCCTCCCACTCGGGGGCTTAGCTGCAGTCCAGTACTCGCCTAAGTTCTCTCACTTAGAGACTTAGCCGCAGTCCGGCACTCGCCTAAGTTTGAAAAAATCCTACCGAGTGGAGAGCAATCCTCCCACTCGGGGGCTTAACTGCAGTCCGGCACTCGCCTAAGTTCTCTCACTTAGAGACTTAGCTGCAGTCCGGCACTCCCCTAAGTTTGAAAAAATCCTACCGAGTGGAGAGCAATCCTCCCACTCGGGGGCTTAGCTGCGGTCCAATACTCGCCTAAGTATGAAACACATCTCATTCCTCAAGGACGACGAGGGGCAGGTCGATTGCCACCTTCTCCTAGGGAGCTTCGCCACAAATACAATGTGCGCTCTGTCCCACTCTGCAGTAATAGGGTGTGGGTCGACCGCCGCCTTCTCCTAGGGAGCTTTGCCACAAATACAATGTGCGCTCCATCCCACTCTGCAGTAACAGGGTGTGGGTCGACCGCCGCCTTCTCCTGGGGAGCTTTGCCACAAATACAAGACATAGGTCGACTGCTTCCCTCTCCTTCGGAGTTGCGCTGCGAATGCAAAAGTTGTCTCGAATGAAGAATGGGTTCACTCAGCAGGAGATTCATAAAGATATTCAACGGTAAACTAAGTTCGGGTAAATTCCAAAGGTTCCAAATCACACATCGAAGTACTCGGACATGCAGCCCGAAAAAGTTTAACGGTTACAAAAACCACTCAGCATTCCGAGGCAAATTTAAGGTGGGACGTAAGAGTTTGTTCACTCCGCGGGAGGAGGGCTAGCAGGCTCGACGAACTCATCCAGGTCGACGCTGTCGGCTATCCGAGTGGCTGCAGCGATGAAAGTCTCCATAAAGGTTCGGAAGTCATGCTTCTGGGTGTTGGCGACCTTGATTGCTTCCAGTTTGTCCTGTCGCACCTCCTTGCAGTGGACACGAACCAAAGACAGAGCCATGTCAGCGCCACACCGAGCAGCAGACTTCTTCCACTCCTGCACTCGGTCGAGGATTTCATTTAGTCGAGTCATCAGGGACTCGATATCATTTTGGAGCATAGCCTCTGGCAAAAGTGCCGAGTCAATCCGCGACATGGCGACCTTTAGTCGAGCCATGTAGTCCACGGCACTATCAATGCGAGATTCCAGACGGAGCAGATTCATGGCAGTTTCATCTTTCACAGGAGAGTTGATTGGATCCAAACCAGGCTCGATCCGCCCAGTCTCCTCTTCAAAGTTCTGGCAAAACTCTGCATTCACGATCCAAGGATAAGTCAATTTTCGTACAATGAGTCGACTCAAAAAAGTCAGTCGGAACAGAATGTGCACCTTCAAGCTTGATGAACAGCTTCTTGGCAAGACTTCTCAAATAACTCTCCAGATCATCCCTCCTGCGAGCATGCCTTCCATTTTCTCGCCCTGGACGAGATTCGCCTTCTTCCAGCACGAGCACTCCTTGTTGGAGTCATTCAGAGCGGTCTTCAGCCTGGTATTCTCCTCTTCCAACTGGCCAACCGAAGCCAGCTTCTGTTCGGCCAGAGCGGTCTTGTCGTCAGCCTCCTTACGAGCAGCAGCCAAATCCTGATCCTTCTTCGCTAGATCTTCTCTTAGTTTTTCTGCAAAGAAATGATGATTGATTCAGAAATAGCAGAAGGGTACCCAAGCCTAAAACTGACCAGTCGACAAACTCGTCTTACCTGCGGCGCCGTCTCTGACCTTTTGCAGCTCTGTCCTGGCCAGCTCCAAGTCAAGGTTCAGTTGAATCTGCTGCTTCGCCAAGTCAGCAAAGCGAGCTCCAAGATCACAAGATTTCTGAAATCAAAGGGGAGAAGTTACTTTTACAGCAAAAAAACAACAAAGTCAATAAATACTAAGACTACGGTCGACTGCCCGCAGTCCACCATAGTCTCGGGGACTGCACCCAGTGGGTACACTTAGCGTGCCCCCACCGGTCCTGATCCCACTCGACCGATCCGCTGGAGTCGAGTGGGGGGAGTAAAAAGAAAAGAGAGAAAGTAGAACTCAGACCACAATTGACTGCCAGCAGTCGACCGCGGTCTCAGGGACTACACCCAGTGGGTGCACTTGGCGTGCCCCCACCGGTTCTGATCCCACTCGACCAGATCGAGTAGAAGAGATAAACTACCAGTTCGGTTTATACATTCAGAAAAATACAAAGACTACAGTCGACTGCCAGCAGTCCGTCGTAGTCTCGGGGACTACACCCAGTGGGTGCACTCAGCGTGCCCCCACTAGTCCAAAAATTCAATCGACACACCCTGTGGGTGTACAGATGCAAAGGATTTCGGAAAGAATCTTCAGGTAGCATATCCTAACAGAACAAGCGGCGACCAACTAACCTGAACGTTGCTCTGGAGAGCCGAGCTGGCATCATAGGCGGCTTGGCTGGCATCCCGCACCATCTTCATCTTCTCCATCATAATGCCCGCCTGGCGTATGGCTTCCTTAGCAGCATTCACCTTGTCCTCTGGGACATGATGGGTCGCAAAAACTGAAGGCGGGTCGACAGGGGCCTGAGCAGTCGACGAAGAAGGCAAGGCACTCGACAGTGGCTCAGCGAAGGTAACAGAACCCCGATTGATGTCGCCAGTGTCCTGAACAACTGGTTCCGCCCTCGGCATCGTCTGTAGCGCCCCGCTTATAGGAGCTCGCCTATTTTTCCTTGTCGAAGGCCTCTCGGGCTCTTCATCATCATTAGGGAAGTCAATAACGTTGGGAGCTATGCAAAGTTCAATCGTTAAAGTCACATCACCCAATGGTACGCGTTGCAGTTGAATCGACCAAAATAAAGACAGTATGGCAGGGATCATACCCGGATTAGAAGTGACCGCATCCTCCATCACCTCATCTTCGTCCCTGTAAGCTGAGGTCCCGGAGATAGCAGCGCTGACAGTTCCAAAGTTCGTCCAGTTAAAACAAGAAAAACAAACAGCGCGGAGCGTCGAGTGAATGCAAAGAGAGGCACTCACATGGAAGCGACGGGGATATCAATCTTGATTTTCGGCAACGCCTTTCGAGTCTTCGGCTCTACAACTCTGGGGTGCTTTGGCGCCTTCTCAGTCGGGGTTGGTGAAGAGATCCGAGGGCGCTTCGAAGACTGACCAGCTGGAGCAGTTGCCTTGTCACGGGCACTCGGCTGTTCTTGGTCAAGCTTGGATCGCCTCTCCCTGCGAGGAGGCGACTCGAATTCTTCTCCACCGCTTGAGTCGTTGCTTCCTCCATCCCCTTCACCATCAGAAGTCCACTCGCCGCTTTCGCCGCCACTCGCCTCGCCTTCCAGAGCTTGCTCTTGCTCCCCGTTGGGCATTGAATACATTTCAATAATGGCCTGAAAGAAAGCAGGTAGATCAAAGTCAGTCGATGCAATATAGGCAGCTATGCGAGTGAATTCAGATTACAAGCAAAAACTCAGAATCAGACCTGCTCTGGTGCGTGGGACTGGTCGAATGGAGGGACTCTCCTGGCCCCCCTGGGATTGTCCTTATTCCCGGTAATGCCAGACAGCCACTTCTGCAGTGTGTCGTCGTCGACCTCCTCCGGGTGGATCCGAGTGGAGTCTTCAAGACCCGAATACATCCACATTGGATGGTCTCGGGCTTGGAGAGGCTGGATGCGCCGCTGAAGGAAGACCTCCAAGAGATCCATACCAGTGACCCCGTCACGAATAAGCTGGACCACTCAGTCGACCAGCACCTTCACGTGCGCCTTCTCCTCCGGGAGCACCTTCAAAGGGGAGGGTTTTTCCACTCGGTCCATGGTAAAGGGAGGGAGGCCAGTCGATTGCCCTGGCGTCGACTGGTCTTTACAGTAAAACCAGGTCGACTGCCATCCGCGAACTGAGTCGGGAAGAATCAAGGCCGGGAAGGAGCTTTTTCCTCTCGTCTGGATGCCAAGACCCCCACACATCTGGATCACTTGGGTCCTCTCGTCACTCGGATTAGCCTTTTTCACTGTCTAGGAGCGACAAGTGAAAATATGCTTGAAGAGACCCCAGTGAGGCCGACAACCCAGGAAGTTCTCACACAAAGAAATGAAAGCGGCAAGATAAACGATTGAGTTGGGGGTAAAATGATGGAGTTGTGCCCCAAAGAAGTTCAGAAACCCTCGGAAGAAGGGGTGAGGGGGCAAGGAAAATCCACGATCGACGTGGGTGGCAAGAAGGACACGCTCACCCTCCCGAGGCTATGGCTCAGATTCCTTCCCCGGAAGCCGCGCCGAGTCGTAGGGGATCATCCCCCCTTCAGCCAATCGTCGAGGTCTTCTTGGGAGATCCTCGAGTGGATCCAGTCGCCCTAGATCCAGCCCCTCGGCAGGCCGGACCGCGAGGAAGATCCGCCCCGGCTAGTCGCCTTCCCCTTCGACCTCGCTGTCGCCTTCTTTGCCCGCTCCAGAGCCGTTGTTTTCTCCTTCCCCATTGTCACCGGCGAGATGCGTACGGTGCGGCGGCGCTGGGGCAAGCGCGAGCGCAGCGGAGGGGCGTGAGGAAGAGAAGAGGAAATGAGATGCACTGTTCGGGAGACTACGGTCCGGCGCTTTATATCAGGCCGCTTCCAAGTGGCTGACGGGTAGGCCCAGACGGCTCTGTCAAATCCCGTAACGACCGCGCGCGCGATACATGGCGAAAAAGGTGGCGCGGGGATCGAGGCGGCTCCACTCTATCCCATCCGATTACTGCGGCCTCCCCCGTCCCGCGCGCTCCCCAAAATTTGGATCCCACGAAATCTGCGTGCATCAAACAACTGGTCAGACCAAAGATCTCCTCCACACCATCACTCGGAGCCTTACAAGTAAAGAAACCCACTCGACGAAGAATTAGGAATGGATTAAGGTGACTGAAAAGGAAGTTGCTGTCGTCACTCGGGTCCGTTGATCTGAAACAAGATATGCTCACGGCATGAAAAACGAGTCAGAGAAGTTCTCAACTCCTTCCCCACTCGAACCTCAATCCATTCGGGGGCTAATGATGAAGCTGTGTACCTAGGGTAGGATCATGGACCTGTCCTAACTGTCCTACCCAAGGACATCTCTAGAAGAAACCACCTTTCAATCGACTTGGAGGTGTTCCACTCGACAGACTCGAAGACGCTCGACCAAGAAGCAATCACTCGACCAAGATCCAACCACTCGATGGCCAAGAGACCTGAAGTCACTCCACACGCTAACGGTCGGTCATTAAGTAGCTTTTATGGTCATCATAACACTTTATTACTAGCGTTACCAGTAACGCCCTGCCTTAATGTACATTGAACCCTTTGTAACGTGGGCTGGCCGTGGTCCTGGCGCACTCTATATAAGCCACCCCCTCCTCCGAGACAAGGGTTTGCACCTCTGTAACCCATATTCATATAATCCAGTCGACCGCCTCCGGTCTCCGAGACGTAGGGCTATTACTTCCTCCGAGAAGGGCCTGAACTCGTAAACCTTGCGTGCTTACAACTTCTCCACAACTAAGATCTTGCCTCTCCATACTTACCCCCCTACACTACTGTCAGACTTAGAACCAAGACAGTACTCCCTTGCCAAACTCAGGGCAGGGTATACAATAGGTCTGGTACACAACATGGCATACTTTATAGAACCTATGGCTGAGGCATAGGGAATGACTTTCATTCTCTCTTTATCTTCTGCCATGGTCGGGTTTTGAGTCTTACTCAACTTCACACCTTTGTAGCACAGGCAAGAACTCCTTCTTTGACTATTCCATTTTGAACTACTTCAAAATCTTGTCAAGGTATGTACTCATTGAAAAACTTATCAAGCGTCTTGATCTATCTGTATAGATCTTGATGCTCAATATGTAAGCAGCTTCACTGAGGTCTTTCTTTGAAAAACTCCTTTCAAACATTCCTTTATGATTTGCAGAATAATTCTACATTATCTTCGATCAACAATATGTCTTTCACATATACTTATCAGAAATGCTGTAGTGCTCCCACTCACTTTCTTGTAAATACAGGCTTCACCGCAAGTCTGTATAAAACTATATGCTTTGATCAACTTATCAAAGCGTATATTCCAACTCTAAGATGCTTGCACCAGTCCATAGATGGATCGCTGGAGCTTGCATATTTTGTTAGTACCTTTAGGATTGACAAAACCTTCTGGATGCATCACATACAACTCTTCTTTAATAAATCCATTAAGGAATGCAGTTTTGTTTATCCATTTTCCAGATTTTGTAAAATGCGGCAATTAACATGATTCGGACAGACTTAAGCATAGATACGAGTGAGAAACTCTCATCGTAGTCAACACCTTGAACTTGTCGAAAACCTTTTTGCGACAATTCTAGCTTTGTAGATAGTAACACTACTATCTGAAGGAAATATGCCCTAGAGGCAATAATAATGTTATTATTTTATTTCCTTATATCATGATAAATGTTTATTATTCATGCTAGAATTGTATTATCCGGAAACATAATACTTGTGTGAATACATAGACAAACTAAACGTCACTAGTATGCCTCTACTTGACTAGCTCGTTAATCAAAGATGGTTATGTTTCCTAACCATAGACATGTATTGTCATTTGATTAACAAGATCACATTATTAGGAGAATGATGTGATTGACATGACCCATTCCATTAGCTTAGCACCCGATCGTTTAGTATGTTGTTATTGCTTTCTTCATAACTTATACATGTTCCTATGACTATGAGATTATGCAACTCCCGTTTGCCGGAGGAACACTTTGTGTGCTACCAAACGTCACAACGTAACTGGGTGATTATAAAGGAGCTCTACAAGTGTCTCCAAAGGTAAATGTTGGGTTGGCGTATTTCGAGATTAGGATTTGTCACTCCGATTGTCGGAGAGGTATCTTTGGGCCCTCTCGATAATGCACATCACACAAGCCTTGCAAGCATTGCAACTAATGAGTTAGTTGCGAGATGATGTGTTACGTAACGAGTAAAGAGACTTGCCGGTAACGAGATTGAACTAGGTATTGAGATACCGACGATCGAATCTCGGGCAAGTAACATACCGATGACAAAGGGAACAACGTATGTTGTTATGCGGTCTGACCGATAAAGATCTTCGTAGAATATGTGGGAGCCAATATGAGCATCCAGGTTCCGCTATTGGTTATTGACCGGAGACATGTCTCGGTCATGTCTACATTGTTCTCGAACCCGTAGGGTCCGCACGCTTAAGGTTTCGATGACAGTTATATGAGTTTATGAGTTTTTGATGTACCGAAGTTAGTTTGGAGTCCTGGATGTGATCACGAACATAACGAGGAGTCTCAAAATGGTCGAGACATAAAGATTTATATATTGGACGGCTATATTCGGACACCGGAAGTGTTCCGGGTGATTTCGGAGAAAACCGGAGTGCCGGAGGGTTACCGGAACCCCCTGGGAGAAGTAATGGGCCATATGGGCCTTAGTGGAGAGAGAGAAGGGCAGCCAGGGTGGGCCGCGCGCCTCCTCCCCCCTGGTCCGAATTGGACTAGGAGAGGGGGGGGGCGGCGCCCCCCTTTCCTTCTCCCTCCCCACTTCCTTTCCCCCTCCTAGTAGGAGTCCTACTCCTACTAGGAGGAGGACTCCTCCTTGGCGCGCCAATAGGGCCGGCCGGCCTCCTCCCCTTGCTCATTTATGTACGGGGGCAGGGGCACCCCTAGACACACAAGTTGATCCTCGTGATCGTTTTCTTAGCCGTGTGCGGTGCCCCCTTCCACCATATACCTCTATAATATTGTAGTGGTGCTTAGGCGAAGCCCTGCGACAGTTGAACATCAAGATCCTCACCACGCCGTCGTGCTGACAGAACTCTTCCCCGACACTTTGCTGGATCGGAGTCCGGGGATCGTCATCGAGCTGAACGTGTGCTAGAACTCGGAGGTGCCGTAGTTTCGGTGCTTGATCGATCGGGCCGTGAAGACGTACGACTACATCAACCGCGTTGTCATAACGCTTCCAGTGTCGGTCTACAAGGGTACGTAGATCACACTCTCCCCTCTCGTTGCTATGCATCACCACGATCTTGTGTGTGCATAGGAAATTTTTTGAAATTACTATGTTCCCCAACAGTGGCGTCCGAGCCTAGGTTTTATGTGTTGATGTTATATGCACGAGTAGAACACAAGTGAGTTGTGGGCGATATAAGTCATACTGCTTACCAGCATGTCATATTGGTTCGGCGGTATTGTTGGACGAAGCGGCCCGGACCGACATTACGCGTACGCTTACGCGAGACCGGTTCTCCCGACGTGCTTTGCACAAAGGTGGCTAGCGGGTGTCAGTTTCTCCAACTTTAGTTGAATCGAGTGTGGCTACGCCCGATCCTTGCGAAGGTTAAAACAGCACCAACTTGACAAACTATCGTTGTGTTTTTTATGCGTAGGTAAGATTGGTTCTTGCTTAAGCCCGTAGCAGCCACGTAAAACTTGCAACAACAAAGTAGAGGACGTCTAACTTGTTTTTGCAGGGCATGTTGTGATGTGATATGATCAAGACATGATGCTAAATTTTATTGTATGAGATGATCATGTTTTGTAACCAAGTTATCGGCAACTGGCAGGAGCCATATGGTTGTCGCTTTATTGTATGCAATGCAATTTCGCTGTAATACTTTACTTTATCACTAAGCGGTAGCGATAGTCGTGGAAGCATAAGATTGGCGAGACGACAACGATGCTACGATGGTGATCAAGGTGTCGCACCGGTGACGATGGTGATCATGACGGTGCTTCGAAGATGGAGATCACAAGCACAAGATGATGATGGCCATATCATATCACTTATATTGATTGCATGTGATGTTTATCTTTTATGCATCTTATCTTGCTTTGTTTGACGGTAGCATTTTAAGATGATCTCTCACTAATTATCAAGAAGTATTCTCCCTGAGTATGTGTCGGAGTAAATAGCCATGGGTAGCCTAGCCGGCTTCCCCTGGCCCTTCTGAAAAAGTTACGAGCCCGCCCGGCTCTCAAGAATCCAAGACATGGGGCCGCCTTCCCCTTGCTGGCTGCCACCCAGGCCGGCTTTCAGAAGGTGGTCCGACTTTAGCCCTCATGAGAAGGCCGACTCCAAGAAGCCGGCCATGAGAAGGCCGACTCCAAGAAGCCAGCTCCCATAAAGCGGTCGAGACCGTACCCTCAAAGTTTGCACCCACCTAACGGCGGTGCGATGGGGCGTGGCTACAGTGAAGCCTGCCACCCCCGAATCCCGGAGCACGCCTGGCACAGTGCGCCGTACGGAGTAGGCATGACCCGTCCGGCGCGGCACTGTTGCCACGTTGACTTCGGTGTCACCCACGACGGGCCATCGGCGTGGCCCACAGATGGTGGGCCCCTTTGAGCAGAGAGATGCCCGAAGGCGGCCACGCCTCCAACCAGTCGGCCCAAGACAGAGCCGGCTCCCCGCAGCCGGCTTGCCGCCTCCCTCGAAGAGGACGCCCCATTAAGGAGACAAGACGCGGTGAGGCTACAGCGATCGCCTGACAGGCGGCGGTACTGTAGCCGCGCCTACCACGACGAAGCCCACGTCAACAAGATGGAGCCACAGTAACCAGCCGCCGACCAAGCCCTGGACAGCGGGGCCTGCCTGTCGACCAAGGGGCAGGCAGCCGACGGGACCCACCAGTCGGCGGGCCCCAGCAGCCGGCGTAGAAGCCGGCGAGCGCAATCACAGATGGCTGGGCCCCGCGCCCAGTCGGATTACCATTGTACCCCCGGGGGGTAGGCCTATATAAACCCCCCGGAGCACCCATGCAAAGGGTTGGACCCCCTGCTAGTTCTAGACACCACACAAGGAGAAGAAGCAGGCTAGCCATGCCCTTCTTCCTCCTCCCACCAAACAGCTCAAGGAGCGTTGTGTAGCTACTTGATTCATCTAGTGAACATGCGGAGACCCCGCAGAGCAGCAGTAGGGGTGTTATCTCCACGGAGAGCCCCGAAGCTGGGTAAGATCCGCCGGCGTGCATGTCTTCGCCTTATCCCGTTTCCAGGCACCGGCGATGTCTTACTGGCTCCCACAATGATAAGCCACCCGTTGGCATATGTCGCACCTACCACCCGATATTTGGCGCCCACCGTGGGGCCAGGTGCACCGTCGTCCGGAGACCTGTTCTGGACGGGAACCCTATTCCTCCCCCGCGAGCGTAGCCAGCCTGGCACGCCCGATGGCGCTTGCCACCACGCGCTGCAAGGCGTCGCCAGGATCTGCGCGGCGAGCAGCCTCGCCGACCTCCTCCACGAAACCCTCATCTTCGACGAGCTCGCCTCCGATGCGGGCACCGACCACCTCGCCAACCTTCTCGGTCAGCTCCATGTCTCCAGCGAGCCTGCTGCGGACCTGGAGTCAGTTGGCTCCACCGACCCGATGCCTGTCGACTCCGACACAGCCTCGTTCGACACCTTCCCCACCAACGTCACGATCTACAACGACCCGCTTCCTTGAGCCAACGGCAGCGACGCTGCCACCACCGAAGTGATGGTTGTCGGCCATGGTGGCCCGGCCGGCGAGAGCACCCACGACACCCCGCACGCGGCGGCCCATGACTTGTCCACCCCCCTCCCGGCTGATGCCGACGACGGAGCACTGGAGGCACGCCGCCTCGCCCTCCTCGCAGAGGGCCGGAGGCTGGCTTCCGTAAGACGCCTCACTGAGGCCTATCAGCGCGAAGCTGACCGCGCCGCCTTCGGCACGCCGGCCCCGGGCGGGCCAAGCCGGGCCGGCCTTGTCAAGCAACGCGGCGCTGTCATCGCCGACACGCTGGGAGTCGACCGCCCGGTCTATGCCACTCCGCTCGAGAACTTGCGTGCCGCCCAGGCGGCCGTAGACGAGTTGGACGGCTTGGAGGCCGAAGACCTCCCCCGCATGACCCGGCGCATCCAGCAACTGATTGACGCAGCCGCGCAGCGGCATGAAGCAGCCGCCCGCGCGGGAAGCCCTCCCCCGCGCCGAGATCACGGTGCAACGTCCCGGACGCCGGCTACGAGCAACACCCGCGCACGGCGCGAGAAAGAGCCGGCTGCCAGCCGTAGCCGGACCCGAATCTCCATCGAGCGAGACGCGGACGGCCATCCCCGAGCCATGGAGTGGAGGGGCAACCCGCCTCCGCCTTGACCTCATGGAGAGAGATATCCCACCCTGCCGCCAGTGGCGCACCCGACTCTCAGCGGCCGACTAGGTCGCCGCGAAGGAGTCGGCGAGAACGACGCCCGCCCTCGGATCGACCGCCTGGCGCGATCCCTGGCGTTGGAAGAAGAAGACGATGTCGGCCCGCCTTGTTTCGGCCCTCGCATCCGCGACGAGCCCTTCCCCAAAGGGTTCTCGCTCCCAAGAGACACGCCCAAGTACAACGGCTCCGTGAAGCCGGAAGATTGGCTGATCGACTACTCCACGGCGGTCAGCATAGCCAACGGCAACCGGCGCGTTGCCGTGAAGTACGTGCCCCTCATGCTGCAAGGCATGACGCGAACCTGGCTCAATAGCCTCAAGCCTCTCAGCATCAACAGCTGGCTAGACTTCACCGAAGCCTTCATCCGCAACTTCACCAGCACCTACAAGCGGGCTCCCAAGCCCAGACAGCTCTCCTTGTGCGTACAAGGCCCCGCCGAGTCCACTCGCGATTACCTCACGCGTTGGGCCGAGCTCCGCAACTCTTGCGAAGGGGTGCATGAGGTACAAGCCATAGAATACTTCACAGCCGGATGCCGAGAAGGCACCCTCCTCAAGCACAAGCTCCTCTGCGACGAGCCGGCTACCCTCGACGAGCTTCTGGACATAGCGGACAAGTACGCCACCGCCGACTCCTCGATGAAGATAGAGCTTCGGGTAGACGCGTCCGGAAAGGTGCTCAACCCGGCGCCCAAGACGCCGGCTGGGGATTCCGGCCGACACCCCAACTCGAACGACCACAAGCGCAAGGGCCCCGCACCGCCTCCCGCCAGTCGGCAGGTGGCCAGAGTCGAAGACGCGCCGCCTGAAGAGCGACCGGCGCCCTAGAAACCCAAGGGCGGCAGGCCGGCTTGGCAGCCGGCTTTCTCCTACGAGCAAACTCTCGACGCCCCGTGCAAGTTCCACAGCGGCGCAAAGCCGTCCAACCACACAACCCGGAAGTGCCATTGGCTGACCCGGATCTCTAAAGGCGAGGGGCTCGTGCCGCCTCCGCCTGCTGGCCCGCCGCCTTCGGCCCCGCCGCCTCCGGCCGCTCGGCTCGTAGTCGGAGCCGTGCATGACGAATTCCCCGACGAGCAAGCAACCTACATCGTCTTTACAAGCCAGCCCGAAGACCGGCGCAGCAAGCACCGAGAGCACCAAGAAGTCAGCGTGGTCGCTGCCAACCCCGCCGGACACATGCATTGGTCAGAAAAGCCCATCAGCTGGAGCCGGGCCGACCATCCAGAGGTGATGCCGTCTCCCGGCTCTTATGCTTTGGTCCTGGAAGCCACCCTTGCAACGGACAGACGCGCCGCCCGCTTCTCCCGTGTGTTGATAGACGGCGGGAGCAGCATCAACATCCTGTACCATGACACCCTGGAGAAGCTAAACGTCAAGACGAAGCAGCTCGTGCCTACTCGGACAGTGTTTCATGGCATCGTACCCGGCTGTCCTGCGCCCCCATTGGCAAGATCAAGATCAATGTACTTTTTGGGGACAAGGAGCACTTTCGCCGGGACGCGATCTGGTTTGAAGTGGTGGACCTGGAGAGCCCTTACCATGCATTGCTTGGCCGACCCGCCTTGGCCAAATTCATGGCAGTTCCCCACTATGCATACCTCAAGATGAAGATACCAAGCACCAAAGGCGTCATCACCATAGCCGGCGATTACAAAAAGTCCTCTGAGTGCGCAACAGCCAGTAGCCGGCTGGCCGAGTCCCTTGTGATTGCCGAAGAAAAGAAGATGCTGGACCGAGTCGTGGCCATAGCCGGCAAGCAGTCGGCCGTGTCCCCCGACCCCAAGGAGCATGATGCTCAAGGATCTTTCCGGCCGGCCAAGGAGACGAAGAAGATACCTCTTGACCCAGAGCACCCAGAGAGGTTTGCCGTCATCGGGGCAAACCTGAACAGCAAATAGGAAGGCGAGCTTGCCGATTTCCTCCATGAGAATCGGGACATCTTTGCATGGTCTCCCAAGGACATGTCGGGTGTTCTGAGGAAATTCGCCGAGCACAAACTACACGTTCGAGAAGACGCAAAGCCAGTCAGACAACCCCTTCGCCGACTGTCGAAGGAGAAACGCAGGATTGTAGGGGAGATAGCCCGGCTTTTGGCAGCCGGCTTCATTATGGAAGTTCTCTTTCCAGAGTGGCTCGCCAACCCGGTCCTCGTGCTAAAGAAGAACAACAAGTGGTGCATGTGCATAGACTACACAAGCCTCAACAAGGCCTGCCCCAAATATCCCTTTGCCCTGCCAAGGATAGACCAAGTGATAGACTTCACAGCTGGATGCAAGCTGTTGAGTTTCTTGGATGCTTACTCCGGATATCACCAGATAAAGCTGGATCCGGATGACCGCCTGAAGACCGCCTTCATCACGCCATTTGGAGCCTTCTGCTACCTGACTATGACATTCGGCTTGAGGAATGTCGGTGCCACTTTTCAGCGTTGCATGCAGAAGTGCCTCCTCAAGCAGCTCGACAGAAACGCTCACGTTTACGTGGACGACATCGTGGTGAAGACGGAGAAGCGCGGCACCTTGCAGGGAGACCTCAAGGAAATGTTTGAGAACTTGCGCCGATTCCAAATCAAGCTCAACCCCGAGAAATGCGTGTTCGGAGTGCCAGCCGGCCAGCTCCTAGGCTTCCTAGTTTCCGAACGCGGCATCGAATGCAACCCGGTGAAGATCAAGGCCATCGAGAGAATGGCGATCCCCACCAAGCTTCGAGACATTCAGAAGTTCACCGGGTGCTTGGCCTCCTTGAACCGCTTCATCAGCCGGCTCGGAGAGAAAGCTCTCCCCCTCTACCGCCTCATGAAGAAGAGCACTCACTCTGAGTGGAACGACCAGGACGATCAAGCTTTTCACTAGCTGAAGAAGATGCTGGCCACACCGCCCGTTCTGGCGGTGCCGACTGAGAAAGAGCCCATGCTCCTCTACATCGCCGCAACCAGCCGGGTGGTCAGCACCGTCATCGTAGTCCAGCGCCCAGAAGAAGGCCGAGCCCAGCCGGTCCAGAGGCCGGTGTATTATTTGAGCGAAGTGCTGTCCGCCTCAAAGCAGAACTGCCCGCACTACCAGAAGATGTGTTACGGCGTGTACTTCACCGCCAAGAAGCTGAAGCCCTACTTTCAAGAGCATCCCGTCACGGTCATATGCACCACCCCGCTAGCCGAGATCATAGGCAGCCGGGACACATCCGGTCGGGTGGCGAAATGGGCCATCGAGCTGGCCCCCTACACGATGGCCCATTACCTGCACTTCCATCAAGTCCCAAGCACTGGCCGACTTCCTCGTCGACTGGGCCGAGACCCAGTACCTGCCGCCGGCTCCCGACTCCACCCATTGGCGCATGCACTTTGACCAGTCCAAGGTGCGCACCGGCTTGGGAGCCGGCGTCGTCCTTACCTCTCCGAAAGGCGACAAGCTCAGATACACGCTACAGATCCACTTTGCCGCCTCCAACAATGTGGCCGAGTACAAGGCGCTCATACACGGGCTCTGGCTTGCCAAAGAACTTGGCATTCGCCGAATCCTATGTTATGGCGACTCGGACCTGGTGGTCCAGCAATCATCCGGCGACTGGGATGCCAAGGACGCAAATATGGAGAGCTACCGCTTCCTGGTCCAACAACTCAGCGGATACTTTGAAGGATGCGAGTTCCTCCACGTACCGCGAGCCGACAACGAGCCAGCCGATGCCCTGGCTCGAATAGGCTCTACTCGGTAAGCAATTCCAACGGCGTCGCTCTACAACGCCTCCTCAAGCCGTCCATCAAGCCGTCTCCAGAGTCCGACTCCATCTTCGTGCCGCCTGACCCCGATGCGGCCGGGTCCGGCTCGAAGAACCAAGCAGGCGACCCCAAGACTCCCGCAGCCGGCTCGGGGACTTCGGCAACCGGCTCGGGGACTGCCACACCCGGCTCGGGGACTGCCACACCCGGCTCGGGGACTGCGGTAGCCGGCCCGGGGACTGCACCAGCACAACAGCCGGCGGCCGACTCCAGCATTTCACCACCCAGCCCGCCCACCCTGATGACAGTAGCCACATTGGCAGTAGAAGAAGTGGCGGCCCCATCATGGGCTCAGTCCATCCTCAACTTCCTAGTAAACCAAGACCTGCCGGCTGACGAAACAGAAGCAAGACAAGTCCAACGTCGAGCCGGAGCATACACAATCGTCAACAGAGAGCTCGTCAAGTGCAGTGTCACTGGAGTCCTCCAACGGTGCGTCGAGCAAGAGAAAGGCATTGCAATCCTCAGAGACATTCACCAAGGAGAATGCGGCCACCATGCGGCCTCAAGATCACTTGTCGCCAAAGCCTTCCGCTATGGTTTCTTCTGGCCGACTGCTTTGGATGACGCCAAAGAATTAGTCAAACATTGCAAGGGATGCCAACTCTTTAGCTCCAAGCAACACATGCCGGCTTCGGCACTCAAAACCATTCCCCTCACTTGGCCCTTCGCCGTTTGGGGACTGGACATGGTGGGCCCATTCAAAACGGCGCGCGGCAGCATGACGCATTTGCTCATCGCCGTGGACAAATTCACCAAGTGGATTGAGGCAAAGCCGATCAAGAAGCTGAATGGGCTGACTGCCGTGACGTTCATCGCGGACATAACAACTCGGTACGGCGTGCCGCACAGCATCATCACCGACAATGGCACGAATTTTGCCAAAGGAGCCTTGGCACATTTCTGCGCAGCCCAAGGTATCCGACTGGACTTAGCATCCGTCGCCCACCCGCAGTCAAACGGCCAGGTCGAGCGAGCCAACGGCCTCATCCTCTCCGGCATCAAGCCTCGACTAGTCGTACCTCTGGAGCGCTCAGCTGGCTGTTGGCTCGATGAGCTGCCGGCTGTCCTCTGGAGCCTGCGCACTACACCAAACAAGTCAACCGGCTTCACCCCTTTCATCCTTGTATATGGTGCCGAGGCGGTCATCCCAACTGACATCGAGTTCGACTTGCCTCGAGTAACCATGTACATGGAAGCGGAGGCCAAGGAAGCACGAGAAGACGGCGTCGACCTGCTGGAAGAAAGCCGGCTGTTAGCCCTCAGTCGGTCTGCCATCTACCAGCAGGGTTTGCGCCGCTACCACAGCCGGAAGGTAAGGCCAAGATCTTTCCAAGAGGGCGATCTTGTGCTCCGGCTGATCCAGCGAACAGCCGGCCAGCAAAAGCTCTCAGCCCCTTGGGAAGGCCCCTTCGTCATCAGCCGAGCCCTAGGCAACGACTCCTACTACCTGATCGATGCACAGAAGCCGAAAGCACACAAGAGAGACGACTCCGGCAAGGAGTCGGAACGACCATGGAACGCCAACCTCCTTCGAAGACTTTATAGTTGAAAGGCAGTATGTATCACGCTAACTTTTGTATTAAGTACAAGACAATAGGCTCCCCGAGGAGGGCTCGGGGACTGCCATCCCTTATCTATGAATATAAAATATCATGCTTATGACCTTGTCATTTCATTTACTTGTTCCGTCCGGCACCGAGTTCGACTAGTCGGCTCGGGGACTGGCCGACTGGAGTTATGTTAGAAGTCCTACCCGCAGTCAGACAAGTAGTGTGCCGGCTCCCAAGCTTTCTCTTGCCAAAAGTCGCAGTTCGAAGAACCGGCTGTCCGGCTGGCAAGAGTTAAAAGCAGGAACGGGCGCCCACACGAAAAACGGCTAGGGACTAACGGACCAATGTAACAAAAGCCGGTTTTTCTCCCACCGCCGAATGGCTACCAGAGTAGCCGGCCGGCCGGTTTCCATTCACTTCACTTCAATCCAAGAAAGCTCAAGTACTTGCCTCCCCAAAGAGGGAAGGCGGCAAAGGAAAAAGCCTAAGGATAAAAAGCATACGCGAATGGAAACCAAACATGCACATAATAGTATTTACATAAAAAGACCTCCGAGAGGCCAGCATTCAACATAGTTTGGATACACCCCCAGTGGCTGGAACTGCGAAAACTTAACAAAGATTGTTCCAAAGACAACAAGCAGGAAAGATAAAGACGGCAGGTCAAGCTGGCGGAGCGGCCGACGAGCCGGACTGGTTGGCGGAGACGGTCGTGCCGGCTGAAGGAGCGGCCGGCTGGCGAACTTCGGCTTGGTCGCCGCCTCCCGCAGAGGGCGCGCTTCCACGCGCCTCGTTACTGGAGGCACGGTCGGCCTGAGGTCGGCCGGTTGTTCCACCAGCCGGCTTGACGTCTTCGTCGTCCTCCTCTTCGTCATCCTTGCCCTCGTCACTGGAGGCAATCTCCTCCGCCGAGTCCTCGCCCACCGCCGGGTTCAGCCCGAACCACTCCTCCGGCTGAGCAACGTTGTCATCATTGATTTCGGGTGCGAAAACGCTGATGTCGGTGCACTCGGCGATCGTCGAAGCTCGCTGCGCGATAGCTGGCCTCACCTCCTCCAGCTCCGCGTCGGCCTCCATCCGCCAAGTGCGCAGTTGGTCCAGGCTCAGCCCTGGGTACCAAGCCCGAACGAACTCCAACGCCCGCCCGGCTCCGAGGCGGGCTGCCGACGCCTTCCAAGCTTCAAAGCGACCGACTGCGACCTCTAGCCAGTCGGCAGTTCGGCTTGGGGTGCGGGGGATCGTCTCGCCGGGCCAGAGGGCGGCCAACACTTGCGCCCCGGCACGTTGGAGCCGGCGAAGCATCCGATGAGCCGGCTGCAACCGCGCCTGGACAGCCAGGAGCTACTCCTCAAGTGTCCGGTTCGCATCCGGCGCGATGTTGGCCCCTGCCTGACGATGCGCCTCGCGATGGGCCTCAATGCTTTGGGTGGCGAAGGCGGAGTAGCCGGGGAAGTAGTCTGCACCAAAAAACAAGCAGCAGCTCAAGATAAGCCAAAAACCCAGGCGGCAAGGGGCAGGGGAGGGCCGAGGAAGGCGGCTTACCATCGATCAAATCCTCGATCCGGCCGAAGCCTTCATCCAGGGCTCGCCGGGTCTCAGACCAGTTCGCCGCCTCGGTCTCATACTCCTCCCTCAAGGCGGCTTCGCTATCCTGCGCCGCCCGCAAGGCCGCCTTGTGGCTCTCCTCTTGGTCGGCCAGCTTCTTGGCTAGGTGATCCCGTTCCTGGACCAAGGCGCGCACTCGGCCTCCTTGGTATGAAGGGCGGCCTTCGCTTCGCCGAGCTCCTTCCTTAAGTCGGCGTTGGCCCCTGAAGACAAAGAAAAAGAAAAACCAATAAGGAAAGAGTCGTCAAGAAAGATCCGACCCGACTGCGCAGCAGTCGGCCCGAATCTCGGGGACTAAACCCAGTGGGTGCGCTGACGCGCCCCGACAGGAGACAGACAAGATCGAGTACTTACTTCGACTGTCGGCCAGGTCGTCGGTCCTCCGGCTCAGCTCCCGAGCCTGGGAGTTGAAGGCGGCAGCACGAAGGTTGTGATATTCCTGAAAGTTCAGAAAAAAGCAAAGTAAGGTAGCCGTCGAGAATGATCCGACCAGACTGCGCAGCAGTCGGCCCGAATCTCGGGGACTACACCCAGTGGGTGCGCTGACGCGCCCCCACGGAAGAAATTAAGAAAGCAAAGCAGCCAAGAGCGAAGGACTCACCCGGATGGTGGCTCGCGTCGACAAGAACTCCTGGGTGAACTGTTGCAGCAGGGCGGCCTGAGCTTGCAGCCGGCTCCGGACCCCTTGAGCCGCCACATTCAGCTCACTAGTCCCCCCACTGGGAGTCCACTCGGACGTGGCAGTGCTGGCCGCCTCCAGATCTTCCGCCGGCTGGCCTGCGCCCGCGACTCGTCGCAACTCCGGCGGAGCGGCGCCTCCCCCTGCGCGCCGGCTCGTCGCCGGCTGCACCTCAAGGCCGGCTCTGTTCTCCGGCTCACCTCCAGTCGGCTCCTCTAGCGCCGCTGATGATTGGCCGCCTTGGCCCGCTCCGGTTGGCGCTGCTGGCGGCGCTCTCCTCGCGAAGGCCACGGGGTCCTCCCCCCCCCATCAGCGGCGGGTCTTCGACGATCTCCTCCGCCAAGGGCAATGGGGTGTCGGGGGCTACGGCTCGGAGGGGAATGGCGAGCAGCGGAGGCTGGTTGCGCAAGCTTTCCGCCTCCGTCTCCGCGGTAGCCGCCTCCGTCTGGGCCTTGGCTGCCGCGTCGGCCTGCTCCCTCGCCGCCTGGGCGGCCTCCTTCTCCGCCGCCTCGCGCTCCTCCCGCGCTTCGCAGGCGTTCCGCTCTGTGGCCTTCCTGAGATCGGCGCGGGGGTCCACGCGGCGGGAGCTCGAAGACCCTCCAGCCGGCCCCACGACGGAGCCGCCCGGACCCCGCTCAAGGGAAAGCGGCGTCCTGTCCAGCAAGCGAGAAAAAGTTAGGAAGAATATTCGAAGAGAAAGAGAATGGTGAAGGGCATGCGACCAGGCAATCGGCGACTTACGCTGAGACCGCCTGAGGCTGCTTCACTGCCTTGCGGAAGCGGGCCGCTTTCGCAGCCGCCTCGTCTCGCTTGGTCGCCGCGGTGGAGGCTTTGGACTTCTTCAGCCGACTACCGAAGAGGCCTGAAGCGGCCCGGCGCTTCTGTGCGCCACCGCCGGCAGCCGGCGCGATAGACGAGCCCGCGCCCTGATGGTCGGCCGCCGGCTGGCGACACGGGGCGACTTCGGCTTCAAAATCGTCCGGCCAGTCCTCGAAGCTCGCGGTGAACCTTGAGCCTCCGGGCTCGGCGCTGTCCCCCACGACGGCGTCTTCCATGGCGGCCGCCCCCAAGTCCGGGTCGTCAACATCGTCCACCGTGCGGTCGGGGGCATACTGGCGTTCAATCCCTGCCGCCCCGGCCGGCGGTGCAAGAAGAGGGTTCTGCTCAAAAGAACCGACTGGTCAGAGGCCGGTCATCATGAAGCCGGCTGACGACAAAAAGAAGATAGAGAGAGAAGCTTACCACGGGCGGATGATTGGCGCGAGAATACGGCGCCTTGCCGTATTGCCAGTCCCTGGCGAGCTTGCAGTTGGCGATGTAATTAACCATGAGCGCCACCTCCGCGTGGGGCATTTCCCATGTGCTCAGCCGGCTTGGGTCGAAGCGGCCGCTCATCTGACACATCATATGGGGCCGGCTTTGGAGAGGAAGAATCCGGCGCTCCACAAAGGCGGCCACCAAGTCGGCCCCGCGCAGGCCTTCCGACTGAATCATCACCCGAAGCCGGGAGATGGCGGCGTTCCCGGCCGGAGATAGTGACCGGGACCGGAAACTCCACGAGGGCTGCCTCCCAGCCGGCGGGCCGGCTACGTAAGCCGGCAGGTTGATGTAGTCTCCTTGATCGGCGACGTTCTTCACGTAGAAGTATGATCTCTGCCAGAACTTCACCGACTGGATTAGGGGGATGGACGGGAACGGATTGTTCTCGCTCGCCCTCCTCATGGCGATGAAGGCCCCGCAGGGTGCGGGCATGCCGGCGATGACGGTGCCGAGTTTGCTCTGGAAGAACTCTCCCCAGAGCTCCAGCATGGGGAGCAGCCCCAAGAAGCCTTCGCAGAGGGAGACGAAGGCCGACAGCAGCATCACCGCATTGGGCGTGAGGTGATGTGGCTGGAGGTTGTAGAACTCCAGGAAGGAGCGCAGAAATCCACTCGCCAGAAGGCCGAAGCCGCGCAGGCAGTGCGAACGGAAGACGACCCGCTCGCCCTCCTCCGGCGCCGGCGAGATCTCCTTCTCCGGCGCCAGGCGGACCTGTACAAGGTCGGTGCCGGGCAGGCGGCGAGTCTAGCGGAGGAACTCCACATGGTCTTCATGGACGTTGGAGCCGTCCCACGAGCTTGACAACGCCATGGGAGCAGGACGATGTGGGGGTGCTGTGATGGGAAGCTGCGACGGCAGCGAGAGGAAGAAACGAGGATTAGGAGGGGCGGAGCGAGAGAGAGCGTGCGAACCTCTGTCGCTCTCCCTCCTCCCCCTACTTATAGGCTCGCATGGCGGAGCCGATGAGGCACGGCGTGGGGAAGCGTGGGGATCGATCGTGCCCACTCCCCACGTCCCGCGATTATTGAGCCTTAACGGCGAAATAAAACTGCCTCGGGAAGGCGAGCGGCCCCGGTGGGCCACGGAAGATCCGCGCCCGGACCAAGGCTCGCGAGTGGCGGGCCCGGGCCTGCGGCGGCGTCCCGTCGCACGCGTGCGCTCGCAGGATCTCGCTGCCACGTGGCCGCAGGAGGGCCCGTGGTCAGCACGCAGGTCCCCCCTCCTCCCGCCTACAAGACACGGGGCTCTCTGAAGTCGGCATACGCCCGCAAAGCCGGCTCTTCAGGATGGGAAGCTGACCAAGCTTCTCGTCCCCCTGCTCGCCTCGGAGCTCGATCAGCTTCGGGGACTACTGTCGGAGTAAATAGCCATGGTTAGCCTAGCCGGCTTCCCCTGGCCCTTCTGAAAAAGTTACGAGCCCGCCCGGCTCTCAAGAATCCAAGACATGGGGCCGCCTTCCCCTTGCTGGCTGCCACCCAGGCCGGCTTTCAGAAGGCGGTCCGACTTTAGCCCTCATGAGAAGGCCGACTCCAAGAAGCCGGCCATGAGAAGGCCGACTCCAAGAAGCCGGCTCCCATAAAGCGGTCGAGACCGTACCCTCAAAGTTTGCACCCACCTAACGGCGGTGCGATGGGGCGTGGCTACAGTGAAGCCTGCCACCCCCGAATCCCGGAGCACGCCTGACACAGTGCGCCGTACGGAGTAGGCATGACCCGTCCGGCGCGGCACTGTTGCCATGTTGACTTCGGTGTCACCCACGATGGGCCGCCGGCGTGGCCCACAGATGGTGGGCCCCTTTGAGTAGAGAGATGCCCGAAGGCGGCCACGCCTCCAACCAGTCGTCCCAAGACAGAGCCGGCTCCCCGCAACCGGCTTGCCGCCTCCCTCGAAGAGGACGCCCCATTAAGGAGACAAGACGCGGTGAGGCTACAGCGATCGCCTGACAGGCGGCGGTACTGTAGCCGCGCCTACCACGACGAAGCCCACGTCAACAAGATGGAGCCATAGTAACCAACCGCCGACTAGGCCCTGGACAGCGGGGCCTGCCTGTCGACCAAGGGGCCGGCAGCTGGCGGGACCCACCAGTCGGCGGGCCCCAGCAGCCGGCGTAGAAGCCGGCGAGCGCAGTCACAGACGGCTGGGCCCCGCGCCCAGTCGGATTACCATTGTACCCCCGGGGGGTAGGCCTATATAAACCCCCCGGAGCACCCATGCAAAGGGTTGGACCCCCTGCTAGTTCTAGACACCACACAAGGAGAAGAAGCAGGCTACTCGTGCCCTTCTTCCTCCTCCCACCAAACAGCTCAAGGAGCGTTGTGTAGCTACTTGATTCATCTAGTGAACATGCGGAGACCCCGCAGAGCAGCAGTAGGGGTGTTATCTCCACGGAGAGCCCCGAAGCTGGGTAAGATCCGCCAACGTGCATGTCTTCATCTTATCCCGTTTCCAGGCACCGGCGATGTCTTACTGGCTCCCACAATGATAAGCCACCCGTTGGCATATGTCGCACCTACCACCCGACAGTATGCACCGTTGCGAAAGTTCTTTGTGCTGAGACACCACGTGATGATCGGGTGTGATAGGCTCTACGTTCAAATACAACGGGTGCAAAACAGTTGCACACGCGGAATACTCAGGTTATACTTGACGAGCCAAGCATATACAGATATGGCCTCGGAACACGGAGACCGAAAGGTCGAGCGTGAATCATATAGTAGATATGATCAACATAGTGATGTTCACCAATGAAACTACTCCATCTCACGTGATGATCGGACATGGTTTAGTTGATTTGGATCACGTAATCACTTAGAGGATTAGAGGGATGTCTATCTAAGTGGGAGTTCTTTAGTAATATGATTAATTGAACCTAAATTTATCATGAACTTAGTACCTGATATTATCTTGCTTGTTTATGTTTGATTGTAGATAGATGGCCCGTGCTGTTGTTCCGTTGAATTTTAATGCGTTCCTTGAGAAAGCAAAGTTGAAAGATGATGGTAGCAATTACACGGACTGGGTCCGTAACTTGAGGATTATCCTCATTGCTGCACAGAAGAATTACGTCCTGGAAGCACCGCTAGGTGCCGGGACTGCTGCTGGAGCAACACCAGATGTTATGAACGTCTGGCAGAGTAAAGCTGATGACTACTCGATAGTTCAGTGTGCCATGCTTTACGGCTTAGAATCGGGACTTCAACGACGTTTTGAACGTCATGGAGCATATGAGATGTTCCAGGAGTTGAAGTTAATATTTCAAGCAAATGCCCAGATTGAGAGATATGAAGTATCCAATAAGTTCTATAGCTGCAAGATGGAGGAGAACAGTTCTGTCAGTGAGCATATACTCAAAATGTCTGGGTATAATAATCACTTGATTCAATTGGGAGTTAATCTTCCAGATGATTGCGTCATTGACAGAATTCTCCAATCACTGCCACCTAGCTACAAGAGCTTTGTGATGAACTATAATATGCAAGGGATGAATAAGACTATTCCCGAGCTCTTCACAATGCTGAAAGCTGCGGAGGTAGAAATCAAGAAGGAGCATCATGTGTTGATGGTCAACAAGACCACTAGTTTCAAGAAAAAGGGCAAAGGGAAGAAGAAGGCGAACTTCAAAAAGAACAGCAAGCAAGTTGCTACTCAAGAGAAGAAACCCAAACCTGGACCTAAGCCTGAAACTGAGTGCTTCTATTGCAAGCAGACTGGTCACTGGAAGTGGAACTGCCCCAAGTATTTGGCGGATAAGAAGGATGGCAAGGTGAACAAAGGTATATGTGATATACATGTTATTGATGTGTACCTTACTAATGCTCGCAGTAGCACCTGGGTATTTGATACTGGTTCTGTTGTTAACATTTGCAACTCGAAACAGGGACTACGGATTAAGCGAAGATTGGCTAAGGATGAGGTGACGATGCGCGTGGGAAATGGTTCCAAATTCGATGTGATCGCGGTTGGCACGCTACCTCTACATCTACCTTCGGGATTAGTATTAGACCTAAATAATTGTTATTCGGTGCCAGAGTTAAGCATGAACATTATATCTGGATCTTGTTTGATGCGAGACGGTTATTCATTTAAATCAGAGAATAATGGTTGTTCTATTTATATGAGTAATATCTTTTATGGTCATGCACCCTTAAAGAGTGGTCTATTCTTATTAAATCTCGATAGTAGTGACACACATATTCATAATGTTGAAGCCAAAAGATGCAGAGTTGATAATGATAGTGCAACTTATTTGTGGCACTGCCGTTTGGGTCATATCGGTGTAAAGCGCATGAAGAAACTCCATACTGATGGACTTTTGGAACCACTTTATTATGAATCGCTTGGTACTTGCGAACCGTGCCTTATGGGTAAGATGACAAAAACACCATTCTCCGGTACTATGGAGAGAGCAACAGATTTGTTGGAAATCATACATATAGATGTATGTGGTCCGATGAATGTTGAGGCTCGTGGCGGATATCGTTATTTTCTCACCTTCACAGATGACTTAAGCAGATATGGGTATATCTACTTAATGAAACATAAATCTGAAACGTTTGAAAAGTTCAAAGAATTTCAGAGTGAAGTTGAAAATCATCGTAACAAGAAAATAAAATTCCTACGATCTGATCATGGAGGAGAATATTTGAGTTACGAGTTTGGTGTACATTTGAAACAATGCGGAATAGTTTCGCAACTCACGCCACCTGGAACACCACAAGGTAATGGTGTGTCCGAACATTGTAATCGTACTTTACTTGATATGGTGCGATCTATGATGTCTCTTACTGATTTACCGCTATCGTTTTGGGGTTATGCTCTAGAGACGGCCGCATTCACGTTAAATAGGGCACCATCAAAATCCGTTGAGACAACGCCTTATGAACTGTGGTTTGGCAAGAAACCAAAGTTGTCGTTTCTGAAAGTTTGGGGTTGCGATGCTTATGTGAAAAAGCTTCAACCGGAAAAGCTCGAACCCAAATCGGAGAAATGTGTCTTCATAGGATATCCAAAGGAAACTATTGGATACACCTTCTATCACAGATCCGAAGGCAAGACTTTTGTTGCTAAATTCGGAAACTTTCTAGAGAAGGAGTTTCTCTCTAAAGAAGTGAGTGGGACGAAAGTAGAACTTGATGAGGTAACTATACCTGCTCCCTTATTGGAAAGTAGTACATCACAGAAACTAGTTTCTGTGACACCTACACCAATTAGTGAGGAAGCTAATGATGATGATCATGAAACTTCAGAACAAGATACTACTGAACCTCATAGATCAACCAGAGTAAGATCCGCACCAGAGTGGTACGGTAATCCTGTTCTGGAAGTCATGCTACAAGGTCATGATGAACCTACGAACTATGGAGAAGCGATGGTGAGCCCAGATTCCGCAAAATGGCTTGAAGCCATGAAATCTGAGATGGGATCCATGTATGAGAAGAAAGTATGGACTTTGGTTGACTTGCCCAGTGATCGGCAAGCAATTGAGAATAAATGGATCTTCAAGAAGAAGACTGACGCTAACGGTAATGTTACTGTCTACAAAGCTCGACTTGTCGCAAAAGGTTTTCGACAAGTTCAAGGGATTGACTACAATGAGACCTTCTCACCCGTAGCGATGCTTAAGTCTGTCCGAATCATGTTAGAAATTGCCGCATTTTATGATTATGAAATTTGGCAGATGGATGTCAAAACTGCATTCCTGAATGGATTTCTGGAAGAAGAGTTGTATATGATGCAGCCGGAAGGTTTTGTCGATCCAAAGGGAGCTAACAAAGTGTGCAAGCTCCAGCGATCCATTTATGGACTGGTGCAAGCCTCTCGGAGTTGGAATAAACGCTTTGATAGTGTGATCAAAGCATTTGGTTTTGTACAGACTTTTGGAGAAGCCTGTATTTACAAGAAAGTGAGTGGGAGCTCTGTAGCATTTTTGATATTATATGTAGATGACATATTACTAATCGGAAATGATATAGAATTTCTAGATAGCATAAAGGGATACTTGAATAAGAGTTTTTTAATGAAAGACCTCGGTGAAGCTGCTTACATATTGGGCATTAAGATCTATAGAGACAGATCAAGACGCTTAATTGGACTTTCACAAAGCACATACCTTGACAAAGTTTTGAAAAAGTTCAAAATGGATCAAGCAAAGAAAGGATTGTTGCCTGTGTTACAAGGTGTGAAATTGAGTAAGACTCAATGCCCGACCAATGCAGAAGATAGAGAGAAAATGAAAGATGTTCCCTATGCTTCAGCCATAGGCTCTATCATGTATGCAATACTGTGTACCAGACCTGATGTGTGTCTTGCTATAAGTCTAGCAGGGAGGTACCAAAGTAATCCAGGAGTGGATCACTGGACAGCGGTCAAGAACATCCTGAAATACCTGAAAAGGACTGAGGATATGTTTCTCATATATGGAGGTGACAAAGAGCTCATCGTAAATGGTTACGTTGATGCAAGCTTTGACACTAATCCGGACGATTCTAAATCGCAAACCGGATACGTGTTTACATTAAACGGTGGAGCTGTCAGTTGGTGCAGTTCTAAACAAAGCATTGTGGCGGGATCTACATGTGAAGCGGAGTACATAGCTGCTTCGGAAGCAGCAAACGAAGGAGTCTGGATGAAGGAGTTCATATCCGATCTAGGTGTCATACCTAGTGCATCGGGTCCAATGAAAATCTTTTGTGACAATACTGGTGCAATTGCCTTGGCAAAGGAATTCAGATTTCACAAGAGAACCAAGCACATCAAGAGACGCTTCAATTCCATCTGGGATCTAGTCCAGGTGGGAGACATAGAGATTTGCAAGATACATATGGATCTGAATATTGCAGACCCGTTGACTAAACCTCTTCCACGAGCAAAACATGATCAGCACCAAAGCTCCATGGGTGTTAGAATCATTACCGTGTAATCTAGATTATTGACTCTAGTGCAAGTGGGAGACTGAAGGAAATATGCCCTAGAGGCAATAATAATGTTATTATTTTATTTCCTTATATCATGATAAATGTTTATTATTCATGCTAGAATTGTATTATCCGGAAACATAATACTTGTGTGAATACATAGACAAACTAAATGTCACTAGTATGCCTCTACTTGACTAGCTCGTTAATCAAAGATGGTTATGTTTCCTAACCATAGACATGTATTGTCATTTGATTAACGGGATCACATTATTAGGAGAATGATGTGATTGACATGACCCATTCCATTAGCTTAGGACCCGATCGTTTAGTATGTTGCTATTGCTTTCTTCATAACTTATACATGTTCCTATGACTATGAGATTATGCAACTCCCGTTTGCCGGAGGAACACTTTGTGTGCTACCAAACGTCACAACGTAACTGGGTGATTATAAAGGAGCTCTACAGATGTCTCCAAAGGTAAATGTTGGGTTGGCGTATTTCGAGATTAGGATTTGTCACTCCGATTGTCGGAGAGGTATCTCTGGGCCCTCTCGGTAATGCACATCACACAAGCCTTGCAAGCATTGCAACTAATGAGTTAGTTGCGGGATGATGTGTTACGTAACGAGTAAAGAGACTTGCCAGTAACGAGATTGAACTAGGTATTGAGACACCGACGATCGAATCTCGGGCAAGTAACATACCGATGACAAAGGGAACAACGTATGTTGTTATGCGGTCTGACCGATAAAGATCTTCGTAGAATATGTGGGAGCCAATATGAGCATCCAGGTTTCGCTATTGGTTATTGACTGGAGACATGTCTCGGTCATGTCTACATTGTTCTCGAACCCGTAGGGTCTGCACGCTTAAGGTTTCGATGACAGTTATATGAGTTTATGAGTTTTTGATGTACCTAAGTTAGTTCGGAGTCCCGGATGTGATCACGGACATAATGAGGAGTCTCGAAATGGTTGAGACATAAAGATTGATATATTGGATGGCTATATTCGTACACCGGAAGTGTTACGGGTGATTTCGGAGAAAACCGGAGTGCCGGAGGGTTATCGGAACCCCCCGGGAGAAGTAATGGGCCATATGGGCCTTAGTGGAGAGAGAGAAGGGCAGCCAGGGTGGGCCGCGCGCCTCCTCCCCCACTGGTCCGAATTATACTAGGAGAGGGGGGCGGCGCCCCCTTTCCTTCTCCCTCCCCACTTCCTTTCCCCCTCCTAGTAGGAGTCCTACTCCTACTAGGAGGAGGACTCCTCCTTGGCGCGCCAATAGGGCCGGCCGGCCTCCTCCCCTTGCTCCTTTATATACGGGGGCAGGGGGCACCCCTAGACACACAAGTTGATCCTCGTGATCGTTTTCTTAGCCGTGTGCGGTGCCCCCTTCCACCATATACCTCGATAATATTGTAGTGGTGCTTAGGCGAAGCCCTGCGACAGTTGAACATCAAGGTCGTCACCATGCCGTCGTGCTGACGGAAATCTTCCCCGACACTTTGCTGGATCGGAGTCCGGGGATCGTCATCGAGCTGAACGTGTGCTAGAACTCGGAGGTGCCATAGTTTCGGTGCTTGATCGATCGGGCCGTGAAGACGTACGACTACATCAACCGCGTTGTCATAACGCTTCCGCTGTCGGTCTACAAGGGTACGTAGATCACACTCTCCCCTCTCGTTGCTATGCATCACCATGATCTTGTGTGTGCGTAGGAATTTTTTTGAAATTACTACGTTCCCCAACACTATCAGCGTCCGTCTTCCTCTTGAAGATCCATTTAATCTCAATGGCTCGCCGATCATTGCGCAAGTCAATCAAAGTCCATACTTTGTTCTCATACATGGATCTCATCTCAGATTTCATGGCCTCAAGCCATTTCGCGGAATCTGGGCTCATCATCGCTTCCTCATAGTTCGTAGGCTCGTCATGGTCAAGTAACACGACCTCCAGAACAGGATTATCGTACCACTCTGGTGCGGATCTCACTCCGGTTTACCTACGAGGTTCGGTAGTAACTTGATCTGAAGTTACATGGTCATCATCGTTAGCTTCCTCACTAATCGGTGTAGTAGTCACAGGAACAGATTTCTGTGATGAACTACTTTCCAACAAGGGAGCAGGTACAGTTACCTCATCAAGTTCTACTTTCCTCCCACTCACTTCTTTCGAGAAAAACTCCTTTTCGAGAAAGGATCCATTCAAAGCAACGAATATATTGCCTTCGGATCTGTGATACAAGGTGTACCCAACATTTTCTTTTGGGTATCCTATGAAGATGCACTTCTCCGATTTGGGTTAGAGCTTATCAGGTTGAAACTTTTTCACATAAGCATTGCAACCTCAAACTTTAAGAAATGACAGCTTAGGTTTCTTGCCAAACCATAGTTCATACGGTGTCGTCTCAACGGATTTAGATGGTGCCCTATTTAACGTGAATGCAGCTGTCTCTAATGCATAACCCCAAAACGACAGTGGTAGATCGGTATGAGACATCATAGATCGCAGCATATCTAATAAAGTACGGTTATGATGTTCGGACACACCATTACACTATGGTGTTCCAGGTGGCGTGGGTAGTGAAACTATTTCACATTGTCTTAACTGAAGGCCAAACTCTTAACTCAAATATTTTACCTCTGCGATCATATCGTAGAGACTTTTATTTTCTTGTTACGATGATTCTCCACTTCAGTCAGAAATTCTTTGAACTTTTCAAATGTTTCAGACTTGTGTTTCATTAAGTAGATATACCCATATCCGCTCAAATCATCTGTGAAGGTCAGAAAATAACGATACTTGCCGTTAGCCTTAACACTCATCGGACCGCATACATCAGTATGTATTATTTCCAATAAGTCAGTTGCTCGCTCCATTGTTCCAGAGAACGGAGTCTTAGTCATCTTGCCCATGAGGCATGGTTTGCAAGCATCAAGTGATTCCAAAAGCCCATCAGCATGGATTTTCTTCATGCGCTTTACACCAATATGACCTAAACGGTAGTGCCACAAATAAATTGCACCATCATTATTAACTTTGCATCTTTTGGTTTCAATATTATGAATATGTGTATCACTACGATCGAGATCCAACGAACCATTTTCATTGGGTGTGTAACCATATAAGGTTTTATTCATGTAAACAGAACAACAATTTATTCTCTTACTTAAATGAATAACCGTATTGCAATAAACATGATCAAATCATATTCATGCTCAACGCAAACACCAAATAACACTTATTTAGGTTCAACAATAATCCCAAAAGTATAGGGAGTGTGCGATGATGATCATATCAATCTTGGAACCACTTCCAACACACATCGTCACTTCACCCTTAACTAGTCTATGTTCATTCTCCAACTCCCGTTTCGAGTTACTACTCTTAGCAACTGAACTAGTATCAAATACCGAGGGGTTTCTACGAACACTAGTAAAATACACATCAATAATCTGTATATCAAATATACCTTTGTTTACTTTGCCATCCTTCTTATCCGCCAAATACTTGGGGCAGTTCCGCTTCCAGTGACCAGTCCCTTTGCAGTAGAAGCACTCAGTCTCAGGCTTAGGACCAGACTTGGGCTTCTTCACTTGAGCAGCAACTTGCTTGCCGTTCTTCTTGAAGTTCCCCTTCTTCCCTTTGCCCTTTTCTTGAAACTAGTGGTCTTGTCTACCATCAACACTTGATATTTTTCTTGATTTCTACCTTCGTCGATTTCAGCATTACGAAGAGCTTGGGAATCGTTTCCGTTATCCCTTGCATATCATAGTTCATCAAGAAGTTCTACTAACTTGGTGATGGTGACTAGAGAATTTGTCAATCACTATTTGTCGGGTGGTGGGTGCGACATATGCCAACGAGTGGCTTATCTGTGTGGGAACCAGTAAGACATCGCCGGTGCCTGGAAGCGGGATGAGGCGTAGACACGCACACCGACGGCTCTTACCCAGCTTCGGGGCTCTCCGAAGAGATAACACCCCTACTGCTGCTCTGCGGGGTCTCCGCATGCTCACTAGATGAATCGAGTAGCTACACCATGCTCCTTGAGCTGTTGGGGGAGGAGGAGGAAGAAAGGGCACGGCTAGCCTGCTTCTTCTCCTTGTATCGTCTCTAGAACTAGCAGGGGGTCGAACCCTTTGCATGGGTGCCCCGGGGGGTTTATATAGGCCTACCCCCCGGGGGTACAATGGTAATCCGGCTGGGCGCGGGGCCCAGCCGTCTGTGACTGCACTCGCCGGCTTCTGCGCCGACTGCTGGGGCCCGCCGGCTGGTGGGTCCCGCCGGCTGTCAACTCCTTGGTCACTGTGGCTTCATCTTGCTGACGTGAGCTTCATCGTGGTAAGCGCGGCTACAGTACCGCCGCCTGCCGGGTGATCGCTGTAGCCTTACCGCGTCTTGTCTCCTTAATGGGGCGTCCTCTTCGAGGGAAGCGGCGGGCCGGCTGGCGAGCCGGCTCCGTCTTGGGCCGGCTGGTTGGAAGCGCGGCCGCCTTCGGCCGTCTCCCTGCTCTAAGGGGCCCACCGCCTGTGGGCCACGCTGGCGGCCCGTCGTGGGTGACGCCAGGGTCAACATGGCAACAGTGCTGCGCCGGACGGGTCATGCCTACCTCGTACGGCGCACTGTGCCAGGCGTGCTCCGGGATTCGGGGGTGGCAGGCTCTTCTGTAGCCATGCCCCGTCGCACCGCCGTTAGGTGGGTGCAAACTTTGTGGGTACGGTCTTGACTACTTTATGGGGAGCCGGCTTGAAGGAGTCGGCTTTCTCGTAGCGGCTTCTTGGAGTCGGCCCTCTCATGAAGGTTGAAGTCGGACCGCCTTCCCAAAGCCGGCCTAGATCGCAGCCGGCGGGGGGAAGGCGGCCCCGTGTCTTGGATTTTGAGAGCCGGGCGGGCTCGTAATTTTTGCAGAAGTGCCAGGGGAAGCCGGCTAGGCTACCCATGGCCATTTACCTCCGACAGTAGTCCCCGAAGCTGATCGAGCTCCGAGGTGAACAAGGGGACGAGAAGCTTGGTCAGCTTCCTATCCCGGAGAGCCGGCTTCGCGGGCGTACGCCGACTTCTTCGCGCCTTCTCGAACATGCAGTTTGTGCTCGGCGAATTTCCTCGGAACACCCGGCATGTCCTTGGGGGACCATGCGAAGATGTCCCGATTCTCACGGAGGAAATCGGCGAGCTCGCCTTCCTATTTGCTGTTCAGGTTTGCCCCGATGACGGCAAACCTCTCCGGACGCTCGGGGTCAAGAGGTATCTTCTTCGTCTCCTTGGCCGGCTGAAAAGACCCTTGAGTGTCGTGCTCCTTGGGGTCAGGGGACACGGCCGACTGCTTGCCGGCCATGGCCACGACTCGGTCCAGCATCTTCTTCTCTTCAGCGATCACAAGGGACTCGGCCAGCCGGCTGCTGGCCGTGGCGCACTCGGAGGACTTCTTGTAGTCGCCGGCTACGGTGATGACGCCTTTGGTGCTTGGTATCTTCATCTTGAGGTATGCGTAGTGGGGAACCGCCATGAATTTGGCCAAGGCAGGTCGGCCCAGCAATGCATGGTAAGGGCTCTCCAGGTCCACCACCTCAAACCAGATCGCTTCCCGGCGGAAATGCTCCTTGTCCCCAAAAAGTACATCAATCTTGATTTTGCCAATGGGGGCGCAGGACAGGCCGGGTACGATGCCGTGGAACACTGTCCGAGTGGGCGTGAGCTGTTTTGTCTTGACGTTCAACTTCTCCAGGGTGTCACGATACAAGATGTTGATGCTGCTCCCGCCGTCTATCAATACACGAGAGAAGCGGGCGGCGCGTCTGTCCGTTGCAAGGGTGGCTTCCAGGACCAAAGCATAAGAGCCGGGAGACGGCATCACCTCCGGGTGGTCGGCCCAGCTCCAGCTGATGGGCTTTTCTGACCAATGCATGTGTTCAGCGGGGTTGGCAGTGACCACGCTGACTTCCTGGTGCTCTTGGCGTTTGCTGCGCCGGTCTTCGGGCTGACTGGTGAAGACGACGTAGGTTGCTTGCTCATCAGGGAACTCGTCTTGCACGGCTCCGACTGCGGGCCGAGCGGCCGGAGGCGGCGGAGGCGGAGGCGGCGGGCCGGCGGGCGGAGGTGGCAAGAGCCCCTCGCCTTTAGAGATTCGGGTGAGCCAGTTGCACTTCCGGGTCGTGTGGTTGGACGGCTTCGCGCCGCTGTGGAACTTGCAAGGGGCGTCGAGGGTTTGCTCGTAGGAGAAGGCGGGCTGCCAAGCCGGCCTGCCGCCCTTGGGCTTCTTGGGCGCCGGTCGCTCTTCGGGCGGCGCATCTTCGACCGTGGCCACCTGCCGGCTAGCGGGAGGCGGCGCAGGGCCCTTGCGCTTGTTGTCGTTCGAGTTGGGGTGTCGGGCGGGCTCTCCAGCCGGCGTCTTGGGCACCGGGTTGAGCACCTTCCCGGACACGTCTACCCGAAGCTCGGTCTTCATCGAGGATTCGGCGGTGGCGTACTTGTCCGCTATGTCCAGAAGCTCGTCGAGAGTAGCCGGCTCGTCGCAGAGGAGCTTGTGCTTGAGGAGGGTGCCTTCTCGACATCCGGCTGTGAAGTACTCTATGGCTTGTACCTCGTGCACCCCTTCACAGGAGTTGCGGAGCTCGGCCCAACGCGTGAGGTAATCGCGAGTGGACTCGGCGAGGCCTTGCACGCACAAGGAGAGCTGTCTGGGCTTGGGAGCCCGCTTGTAGGTGCTGGTGAAGTTGCGGATGAAGGCTTCTGTGAAGTCTAGCCAGCTGTTGATGCTACGCGGTTTGAGGCTGTTGAGCCAAGTCCGCGCCGTGCCTTGCAGCATGAGGGGCACGTACTTCACGGCGACTCGCCGGTTGTCATTGGCTATGCTAACTGCGGTGGAGTAGTCGATCAACCAATCTTCCGGCTTCACGGAGCCGTTGTACTTTGGCGTGTCTCTTGGGAGCGAGAACCCTTTGGGAAAGGGCTCGTCGCGGATGCGGGGGCCAAAGCAAGGCGGGCCGACATCGTCTTCTTCTTCCAATGCCAGGGATCGTGCCAGGTGGTCGAGCCGATGGCGGGCGTCGTTCTCGCCGATTCCTTCGCGGCGGCCCAGTCGGCCGCTGAGAGTCGGGTGCGCCACTGGCGGTGAGGCGGGGTATCTCTCTCCACGGGGCGGAGGCGGGTCGCCCCGCCACTCCATGGCTCGGGGATAACCGTCCGCGTCCTGCTCGATGGAGATCCGGGTCCGGCCGTGGCTGGTAGCCGGCTCCTTCTCGCGTCGCGCGCGGGTATTGCTCGGAGTCGGCGTCCGGGACGTCGCGCCCTGCTCTCGGCGCGGGGGAAGGCTTTCCGCGCGAGCGTCGGCTTCGTGCCGCTGCGTGGCGGCGTCAATCAACTGCTGGATGCGCCGGGCCATGTGGGGAAGGTCTTCGGGCTCCAGGCCGTCCAGCTCGTCTACGGCCGCCTGGGCGGCACGCAAGTTCTCGAGCGGAGTGGCATAGACCGGGCGGTCGACTCCTAGCGCGTCGGCGATGACGGCGCCGCGTTGCTTGACAAGGCCGGCCCGGCTTGGCCCGCTCGGGGCCGGCGTGCCGAAGGCGGCGCGGTCAGCCTCGCGCTGGTAGGCCTCGGTGAGGCGTCTTACGGAGGCCAGCCTCCGGCCCTCCGCGAGGAGGGCGAGGCGGCGTGCTTCCAGGGCTTCGTCGTCGGCGTCGGCCGGGAGAGGAGCGGACAAGTCATGGGCCGCCGCGCGCGAGGCGTCGCGGGCGCTCTCGTCGGCCGGGCCGCTGTGGCCGACAACCATCACTTCGGCGGCGACAGCATCGTGGCCGTCGGCTCGGGGAAGCGGGTCGTTGTAGATCGCGACGTTGGCGGGGAAGGCGTCGTAGGAGGCCGTGTCGGAGTCGACAGGCATCGGGTCGGTGGAACCAACCGACTCCAGGTCCGCAGCGGGCTTGCTGGAGACATGGAGCTGGCCGAGAAAGTTGGCGAGGCGGTCAGCGCCTGCATCGGAGGCGAGCTCGTCGGGGAGATCGGCGAGGCCGCTTGCCGCGCAGATGTTGGTGACGTCTTGCAGCGCGTCGGGGCAAGCGCCATCGGGCGTGCCGGGCTGGCTACGCTCGCTGGGGAGGAAGAGGGTTCCCGTCCAGAACAGGTCTCCGGACGACGGTGCGCCTGGCCCCACGGTGGGCGCCAAATGTCGGGTGGTGGGTGCGACATATGCCAACGGGTGGCTTATCTGTGTGGGAACCAGTAAGACATCGCCGGTGCCTGGAAGCGGGATGAGGCGAAGACATGCACGCCGGCGGATCTTACCCAGCTTCGGGGCTCTCCGAGGAGATAACACCCCTACTGCTGCTCTGCGGGGTCTCCGCATGCTCACTAGATGAATCAAGTAGCTACACAACGCTCCTTGAGCTGTTTTGGGGGGGGAGGAGGAAGAAAGGGCACGGCTAGCCTGCTTCTTCTCCTTGTATGGTGTCTAGAACTAGCAGGGGGTCCAACCCTTTGCATGGGTGCTCCGGGGGGTTTATATAGGCCTACCCCCCGGGGGTACAATGGTAATCCGGCTGGGCGCGGGGCCCAGCCATCTGTGACTATGCTCGCCGGCTCCTGCGCCGGCTGCTGGGGCCCGCCGACAGGTGGGTCCCGCAGGCTGCTAGTTCCTTGGTCAGCAAGCGGGCCCCAATCCCCCAGGCCTGGTCAGCGGCTGGTCACTGTGGCTCCATCTTGTTGACGTGAGCTTCATCGTGGTAAGCGCGGCTACAGTGCCGCCGCCTGTCGGACGATTGCTGTAGCCTTACCGCGTCTTGTCTCCTTAATGGGGCGTCTTCTTCGAGGGAGACACGCACGCCGACGGCTCTTACCCAGCTTCGGGGCTCTCCGAAGAGATAACACCCCTACTGCTGCTCTGCGGGGTCTCCGCATGCTCACTAGATGAATCGAGTAGCTACACCACGCTCCTTGAGCTGTTCGGGGGAGGAGGAAGAAAGGGCACGGCTAGCCTGCTTCTTCTCCTTGTATCGTCTCTAGAACTAACAGGGGGTCGAACCCTTTGCATGGGTGCCCCGGGGGGTTTATATAGGCCTACCCCCCGGGGGTACAATGGTAATCCGGCTGGGCGCGGGGCCCAGCCGTCTGTGACTGCACTCGCCGGCTTCTGCGCCGACTGCTGGGGCCCGCCGGCTGGTGGGTCCCGCCGGCTGTCAACTCCTTGGTCACTGTGGCTTCATCTTGCTGACGTGAGCTTCATCGTGGTAAGCGCGGCTACAGTACCGCCGCCTGCCGGGTGATCGCTGTAGCCTTACCGCGTCTTGTCTCCTTAATGGGGCGTCCTCTTCGAGGGAAGCGGCGGGCCGGCTGGCGGAGCCGGCTCCGTCTTGGGCCGGGTGGTTGGAAGCGCGGCCGCCTTCGGCCGCCTCCCTGCTCTAAGGGGCCCACCGCCTGTGGGCCACGCTGGCGGCCCGTCGTGGGTGACGCCAGGGTCAACATGGCAACAGTGCTGCGCCGGACGGGTCATGCCTACCTCGTACGGCGCACTGTGCCAGGCGTGCTCCGGGATTCGGGGGTGGCAGGCTCTTCTGTAGCCATGCCCCGTCGCACCACCGTTAGGTGGGTGCAAACTTTGTGGGTACGGTCTTGACTACTTTATGGGGGGCCGGCTTGAAGGAGTCGGCTTTCTCGTAGCTGGCTTCTTGGAGTCGGCCCTCTCATGAAGGTTGAAGTCGGACCGCCTTCCCAAAGCCGGCCTAGATCGCAGCCGGCGGGGGGAAGGCGGCCCCGTGTCTTGGATTTTGAGAGCCAGGCGGGCTCGTAATTTTTGCAGAAGTGCTAGGGGAAGCCGGCTAGGCTACCCATGGCCATTTACTCCGACAGTAGTCCCCGAAGCTGATCGAGCTCCGAGGTGAACAAGGGGACGAGAAGCTTGGTCAGCTTCCTATCCGGAGAGCCGGCTTCGCGGGCGTACGCCGACTTCTAATAACCCGCGTAAGCGGGAGGAGAGGGGGCCTGCATGCTGACCACGGGCCCTTTTGCGGCCACGTGGCGGCAGGATTCTGCGAGCGCACGTGCCCGATGGGACGCCGCCGCAGGCCCGGGCCCGCCACTCGCGAGCCTCGGTCCGGGCGCGGATCTCCCGTGGCGCACAGGGCCACTTGCCTTCTCAAGGCAGTTTCGCCTCGCCATTAAGGATCGGTAATCGTGGGGCGTGCGAAGTGGGCACGATCGACCCCCACGCTTCCCCACGCCCCGCCTCCTCGACTCTGTCACGTGAGCCTATAAGTAGGGGGAGGAGAGGGAGAGACAGAGGTTCGCGCGCTCCCTCCCACTCCGTCCCTCCTAGCCCTCGTCTCCTTACTCTCGTTGCCGCCGCAGCCTTCTCCTCAACGCCGTCGCGTCTCCACGCCACCTCGTCGCCATGGCACTGTCAAGCTCCTGGGACGGCTCCAACGTCCACGAGGATCACGTGGAGTTCCTTCGCCAGACCCGGCGCCTGCCCGGCGCCGACCGTGTTCAGGTCCGTCTGGCGCCCGAGAGGGAGATCTCGCCGGCGCCGGAGGAGGGCGAGCGGGTCGTCTTCCGCTCGCACTGCCTGCGCGGCTTCAGCCTCCCGGCGAGCGGGTTTCTTCGTTCCTTCCTCGACTTCTACAACCTCCAGCCACATCACCTCACGCCCAATGCGGTGATGCTGCTGTCGGCCTTCGTCTCCCTCTGCGAAGGCTTCTTGGGGCTGCTCCCCACCCTGGAGCTCTGGGGAGAATTCTTCCAGAGCAAGCTCGGCACGGTCGTCGCCGGCGTGCCCGCCCCCTGCGGAGCCTTCATCGCCATGAGGAGGGCGAGCGAGAACAATCCGTTCCCACCCATCCCCCTGATCCAGTCGGTGAAGGTCTGGCAGAGATCTTACTTCTATGTGAAGAATGTCGCCGGGCAAGAAGACTACATCAACTTGCCGGCTTACGTAGCCGGCCCGCCGGCTGGGAGGCAGCCCTCGTGGAGCTTCCGATCCCGGTCTTTGTCTTCGGCCGGGAACGCCGCCATCTCCCGGCTTCGGGTGCTCATTCAGTCGGAAGGCCTGCGTGGAGCCGACTTGGTGGCCGCCTTCGTGGAGCGCCGGATCCTTCCTCTCTAGAGCCGGCCCCACATGATGTGTCAGATGAGCGGCCGGTTCGACCCAAGCCGGCTCAGCACATGGGAGATGCCCCACACGGAGGTGGCGCTTATGGTTAATTACATCGCCAATTGCAAGCTCAGCGGGGACTAGCAGTACGGCAAGGCGCCGTACTCTCGCGCGAATCCTCCACCCGTGGTAAGCTTCTCTCTTTATCCTCTTTTTCGTCGTCAGCCGGCTTCGCGACGGCCGGCTTCTGACCTTCCGGCTCTCTGTGCAGAACCCTCTTCTCCCGCCGCCGGCTGGGGCGGCAGGGATCGAGCGCCAGTACGTCCCCGACCGCACGGTGGATGATGTTGACGACCCGGACCTTGGGGCGGCCGCCATGGAGGACGCCGTCGTGGGGGACAGCACCGAGCCCGGAGGCTCGAAGTTCACCGCGAGCTTCGAGGACCGGCCGGATGACTTCGAAGCCGAAGTCGTTCCGCGCCGCCAGCCGGCGGCCGACCAACAGGGCGCCGGCTCGTCCGTCGTGCCGGCTGCCGGCGGCGCGCAGAAACGTCGGGCCGCTCTAGGCCTCTTCGGCAGCCGGCCGAAGAAGTCCAAGCCCTCCGCTGCGGCGATGAAGCGAGAGGAGGCGGCCGCGAAGGCGGCCCGCTTCCGCAAAGCCGTGAAACAGCCCCAGGCGGTCTCGGCGTAAGTTTTTAACCGCTTGCCGTAGTCTCGACGTTGTTCTTTTTTCTTCAAATGCACTCTTAGCTTTCTTCGTTTGCTGGACAGGGCGCCGCTTTCTCTCGAGTGGGGCCCAGGCGGCTCCGTCGTGGGGCCGGCTGTAGGTTCTTCGAGCTCCCGCCGCGTGGACCCCCGCGTCGATCTTAGGGAGGCCACAGAGCGGAACGCCCGCGAAGCGCGGGAGGAGCGCGAGGCGGCGGAGAAGGCGGCCGCCCAAGTGGCAAAGGGGCAGGCTGAAGCCGTAGCCAAGGCCCAGAAGGAGGTGGCTCCTACAGAGACGGAGGCGGAAAGCTCGCGCAGCCAGCCTCCGCTGCTCGCCGTTCCCCTCCGAGCCATGGCCCCCGACACCCCGTTGCCCATGGCGGAGGAGATCATCCAAGACCCGCCGCTGTTGGAGAGGGAGGAGGAGCCCGTGGTCTTGGCCGGGAGAACGCCGCCTGCGGCGCCAACCGGGGCGGGCCAAGGCGGTCGATCGCCAGCGGCACCGGAGGAGCCGGCCGGAGGTGAGCCAGGGAGCCGGGCCGGCCTCAAGGTGCAGCTGGCGACGGGCCGGCGTGCTGAAGGAGGCGCCGCTCCGCTGGAGTCGCGCCGAGCCGCGGGCGCAGGCCAGCCGGCAGGAGATCTGGAGGTGGCCAGCTCCGCCGTGTCCGAGTGGACTCCCATCGGGGGGACCGGCGAGCTAGAAGCAGCAGCTCAAGGGGTCTGGAGCCAGCTACGAGCTCAAGCCGCCCTGCTGCAGCAGCTTAACCAAGAGTTCTCGTCGACACGAACCTCTGTCCGGGTAAGTCCTTCGCTCTTGGCTGCTTTGCTTTCTTGATTTCCTCCGTGGGGGCGCGTCAGCGCACCCACTGGGTGTAGTCCCCGAGATTCGGGCCGACTGCTGCGCAGTCGGGTCGGATCTTTCTCGACGACCACCTCACTTTGCTTTCTTTCTAAACTTTCAGGAATACCACAACCTTCGTGTTGCCGCCTTCGACTCCCAGGCTCGAGAGCTGAGCCAGCGGACCAACGACCTGGCCGACAGCCGAAGTAAGTACTTGGTTTGTTTGTCTCCTGTGGGGGCGCGCCAGCGCACCCACTGGGTGTAGTCCCCGAGATTCGTGCCGACTGCCGCGCAGTCGGGTCGAATCTTTCTTGACGACTCCTTTCTTATTGATTTTTCTTCTTCTTTGTCTTCAGGGGCCAACGCCGACTTGAGGAAGGAGCTTGGCGAAGCGAAGGCTGCCCTTTTCGCCAAAGAGGCCGAGTGCACTGCCTTGGCTCAGGAACGGGATCGCCTGGCCAAGAAGCTGGCCGACCAAGAGGAGAGCCACAAAACGGCCCTTCAGGCAGCGAAGGAGACCGAAGCCGCCGTGCTGGCGGAGTATGAGATAGCGGCGGCGACCTGGTCCGAGACCCGGCGAGGCCTGGAGGAAGGCTACGGCCGGATTGAAGACTTGATCGACGGTAAGCTGCTTTCTACGGCCTTCCCCCGTCCCTTGCCGTCTGGTTTTTTTTGACTTATCTTGGATTGTTGCTTGTTGTTTCTTGCAGATTACTTCCCGGGCTACTCCGTCTTCGCTGCCCAAACCATCGAGGCTCATCGCGAAGCGCGCCGTCAAGCGGGGGCCGACATTGCGCCGGATGCAAACCGGACCCTTGAGGAGCAGCTTCTGGCTATCCAGGCGCGGCTGCAGCCGGCCCACCGGATGCTCCGCCGGCTCCAACGTGCGGGGGCGCAGGTGCTGGCCGCCCTCTGGCCTGGCAAGACGATCCCCCGCACCCCAAGCCGAACTGCCGACTGGCTGGAAGTCGCAGTCGGACACTTCGAGGCTTGGAAGGCGTCAGCGGCCCGCCTCGGAGCCGGGCGGGCGTTGGAATTCGTACGGGCTTGGTACCCAGGACTGAGCCTGGACCAGCTGCGTACTTGGCGGATGGAGGCCGACGCGGAGCTGGAGGAGGTGAGGCCGGCTATTGCCTAGTGAGCCTCAACGATCGCCGAGAGCACCGACATCAGCATTTTTGCACCCGAAATCGATGATGACGGTGTCGCGCAGCCGAAGGAGTGGTTCGGGCTGAACCCGGCGGTGGGCGAGGACTCGGCGGAGGAGATCGCCTCCAGCGACGAGGGCGAAGAGGACGAAGACGACGACGGTGGAGACGTCGAGCCGGCTGGTGGAACAACCAGCCGACCTCAGGCCGACCGTGCCTCCAACAACGAGGCGCGTGGAAGCGCGCCCTCTGCGGGAGGATGCGACCAAGCCGAAGTTCGTCAGCCGGCCGCTCCTTCAGCCGGCGCGACCGTCTCCGCCAACCAGTCGGCCGCTCCGCCAGCCTGACCTGCCGTCTTTATCTTTCCTGCTTTGTTGTCTTTGAACAATCTTTTGTTAAGTTTCGCAGTTCCACCCACTGGGGGTGTATCCAAACTATGTTGAATGCTGGCCTCTTGGAGGTCTTTTATGTAAATATTATCACGTGCATGTTTGGTTTCCATTCACGTATGCTTTTTTGTCCTTAGGCTTTTCCTTTGCCGCCTTCCCTCTTTGGGGAGGCAAGTACTTGAGCTTTCTTGGATTTAAAGTAAAGTGAATGGAAACCGGCCGGCCGGCTACTCTGGTAGCCGGTCGGCGGTGCGGGAAAAACAGGCTTTGTTATATTAGTCCGCTAGTCCCTAACCGTTTTTCGTGTGGGCGGTCGTTTCTACCTTTAACCCTTGCCAGTCGGGCAGCCGATTCTTCGGACTGCGACTTTGGCAAGGGAAGGCTTGAGAGCCTGCACACTACTTGTCTGACTGCAGGTAGGACTTCTAATATAACTTCAGTCGGTTAGTCCCCGAGCCGACTAGGCGGACTCGGTGCCGGACAGAATAAGTAAATGGTGCGACAAGCATGATATTTTCATTCATAAATAAGGGATGGCAGTCCCCGAGCCCTCCTCGGGGAGCCTATTGTCTTGTACTTAATACAAAAGTTAGCGTGATACATACTGCCTTTCAACTGTAAAATCTTCGAAGGAGGTTGGCGTTCCATGGCCGTTCCGACTCCTTGCCGGAGTCGTCTTTTTTGCGTGCCTTCGGCTTCTGTGCGTCGATCAGGTAGTAGGAGTCGTTGCCTAGAGCTCTGCTGATGACGAAAGGGCCTTCCCAAGGGGCTGAGAGCTTGTGCTGGCCGGCTGTTCGCTGAATCAGCCGGAGCACAAGGTCGCCCTCTTGGAAAGATCTTGGCCTGACCTTCCGGCTGTGGTAGCGGCGCAAACCCTGCTGGTAAATTGCAGACCGGCTGAGAGCTAACAGCCGGCTTTCTTCCAGCAGGTCGACGCCGTCTTCTCGTGCTTCCTTGGCCTCCGCTTCCGTGTACATGGTTGCTCGAGGCGAGTCGAATTCGATGTCAGTTGGGATGACCGCCTCGGCACCGTACACAAGGAAGAAGGGGGTGAAGCCGGTTGACTTGTTGGGTGTAGTGCGCAGACTCCAGAGGACAGCCGGCAGCTCTTCAAGCCAACAGCCGGCCGAGCGCTCCAGAGGTACAACCAATCGGGGCTTGATGCCGGAGAGGATGAGGCCGTTGGCTCTCTCTACCTGGCCGTTTGACTGCGGATGGGCGACGGACGCTAAGTCCAGCCGGATGCCTTGGGCTGCACAGAAACATGCCAAGGCTCCTTTGGCGAAGTTCGTGCCATTGTCGATGATGATGCTGTGCGGAACGCCATACCGAGTTGTTATGTCTGCGATGAAGGTCACGGCAGTCGGCCCATTCAGCTTCTTGATCGGCTTTGCTTCAATCCACTTGGTGAACTTGTCCACGACAACGAGCAGATGCGTCATGCCACCGCGCGCCGTCTTGAATGGGCCCACCATGTCCAGTCCCCAAACGGCAAAGGGCCAAGTGAGGGGAATGGTCTTGAGTGCTGAGGCCGGCATGTGTTGCTTAGAGCTGAAGAGCTGGCATCCCTTGCAATGCTTGACTAGTTCTTTGGCGTCGTCCAAAGCAGTCGGCCAGAAGAAACCATGGCGGAAGGCTTTGGCGACAAGTGATCTTGAGGCCGCATGGTGGCCGCACTCTCCTTGGTGAATGTCTGCGAGGATTGCAATGCCCTTCTCTTGCTCGACGCATCGCTGGAGGACTGCGGTGACGCTGCGCTTGAGTAGTTCTCTGTTGACGATCGTGTACGCTCCGGCTCGACGCTGGACTTGTCTTGCTTCTGTTTCGTCAGCCGGCAGGTCTTGGTTTACTAAGAAGTTGAGGATGGACTGAGCCCAAGATGGAGCCGCAATTTCTTCTACTGCCAAAGTGGCTACTGTCACTAGGTTGGGCGGGCTGGGCGGTGAGGTGCTGGAGTCGGCCGCCGGCTGTAGTGCTGGTGCAGTCCCCGGGCCGGCTACCGCAGTCCCCGAGCCGGCTGCCGAAGTCCCCGGGCCGGCTACAGGGGTCTTGAGGTCGGCTACTTGATTCTTCAAGCCGGACCTGGCCGCGTCGGGGTCAGGCGGCACGAAGATGGAATCGGATTCCGGAGACGGCTTGATAGACGGCTTGAGTAGGCGTTGTAGAGCGACGCCGGTTGGAATTGCTTGCCGGGTGGAGCCTATTCGGGCCAAGGCATCGGCTGGCTCGTTGTCGGCTCGAGGTACGTGGAGGAACTCGCACCCTTCAAAGTATCCGCTGAGTTGTTGGACCAAGAAACGGTAGCTCGCCATGTTCGCGTCCTTGGCGTCCCAGTCACCGGATGACTGCTGGACTACCAGGTCCGAGTCGCCATAACATAGGATCCGGCGAATGCCAAGCTCTTTGGCAAGCCGGAGCCCGTGTATGAGCGCCTCGTACTCGGCCACATTGTTGGAGGCGGCGAAGTGGATCTGTAGCACGTATTTGAGCTTGTCGCCTTTGGGAGAAGTAAGGACGATGCCGGCTCCCAAGCCGGCGCGCATCTTGGACCCGTCGAAGTGCATGCGCCAATGGGTGGAGTCCGGAGCCGGCGGCAGGTACTGGGTCTCGGTCCAGTCGACGAGGAAGTCGGACAGCGCTTGGTACTTGATGGCGGTGCGGGGCTGGTAGAAGATTGTGTAAGGGGCCAGCTCGATTGCCCATTTCGCGACCCGGCCGGATGCATCCCGGTTGCCTATGATCTCGGCTAGCGGGGCAGTGCATACGACCGTGTGCATACGACCATGACGGGGTGCTCTTGAAAGTAGGGCTTCAGCTTCTTGGCGGTGAAGTACACGCCGTAACACATCTTTTGGTAGTGCGGGTAGTTCTGCTTTGAGGCGGACAGCACCTCGCTCAAATAATACACCGGCCTCTGGACCGGCTGGGCTCGGCCTTCTTCCGGGCGCTGGACTACGATGACGGTGCTGACCACCCGGCTGGTTGCAGCGATGTAAAGGAGCATGGGCTCTTTCTCAGTCGGCGCTGCGAGGACAGGCGGCGTGGCCAGCATCTTCTTCAACTCGTGGAAAGCTTGGTCGGCCTGGTCGTTCCACTCGAAGTGAGTGCTCTTCTTCATGAGGCGGTAGAGGGGGAGAGCTTTCTCTCCGAGCCGGCTCATGAAGCGGTTCAAGGAGGCTAAGCACCCGGTGAACTTCTGAATGTCTCGAAGCTTGGTGGGGATCGCCATTCTCTCGATGGCCTTGATCTTCGCTGGGTTGCATTCGATGCCGCGTTCGGAGACCAGGAAGCCTAGGAGCTGGCCGGCTGGCACCCCGAACACGCATTTCTCGGGGTTGAGCTTGATTTGGAACCGGCGCAGGTTCTCAAATGTTTCCTTGAGGTCTTCCAGCAAGGTGCCACGCTTCTCCGTCTTCACCAGATGTCGTCCACGTAAACGTGGGCATTCTGCCGAGCTGCTTGAGGAGGCACTTCTGCATGCAACGCTGAAAGGTGGCACCGGCATTTCTCAAGCCGAATGTCATAGTCAGGTAGCAGAAGGCTCCGAACGGCGTGATGAAGGCGGTCTTCAGGCGGTCATCCGGGTCTAGCTTTATCTGGTGATATCCGGAGTAAGCATCCAAAAAACTCAACAGCTCGCATCCGGCTGTGGAGTCTATCACTTGGTCTATCCTTGGCAGGGCAAAAGGATCTTTGGGGCAGGCCTTGTTGAGACTTGTGTAGTCTATACACATGCGCCACTTGTTATTCTTCTTCAACACAGAGGACCGGGTTGGCGAGCCACTCTGGAAAGAAAACTTCCATGATGAAGCCGGCCGCCAAGAGCCGGGCTATCTCCTCCCCTACAATCCTCGCTTCTCCTCTGACAGCCGGCGAAGGGGTTGTTGACCGGCTTCGCGCTTCTCGAACATGCAGTTTGTGCTCGGCGAATTTCCTCGGAACACCCGGCATGTCCTTGGGGGACCATGCGAAGATGTCCCGATTCTCACGGAGGAAATCGGCGAGCTCGCCTTCCTATTTGCTGTTCAGGTTTGCCCCGATGACGGCAAACCTCTCGGACGCTCGGGGTCAAGAGGTATCTTCTTCGTCTCCTTGGCCGGCTGAAAAGACCCTTGAGTGTCATGCTCCTTGGGGTCGGGGGACACGGCCGACTGCTTGCCGGCCATGGCCACGACTCGGTCCAGCATCTTCTTCTCTTCGCGATCACAAGGGACTCGGCCAGCCGGCTGCTGGCCGCGGCGCACTCGGAGGACTTCTTGTAGTCGCCGGCTACGGTGATGACGCCTTTGGTGCTTGGTATCTTCATCTTGAGGTATGCATAGTGGGGAACCGCCATGAATTTGGCCAAGGCAGGTCGGCCCAGCAATGCATGGTAAGGGCTCTCCAGGTCCACCACTCAAACCAGATCGCTTCCCGGCGGAAATGCTCCTTGTCCCCAAAAAGTACATCAATCTTGATTTTGCCAATGGGGGCGCAGGACAGGCCGGGTACGATGCCGTGGAACACTGTCCGAGTGGGCGTGAGCTGTTTTGTCTTGACGTTCAACTTCTCCAGGGTGTCACGATACAAGATGTTGATGCTGCTCCCGCCGTCTATCAATACACGAGAGAAGCGGGCGGCGCGTCTGTCCGTTGCAAGGGTGGCTTCCAGGACCAAAGCATAAGAGCCGGAGACGGCATCACCTCCGGATGGTCGGCCCGGCTCCAGCTGATGGGCTTTTCTGACCAATGCATGTGTTCAGTGGGGCTGGCAGCGACCACGCTGACTTCCTGGTGCTCTCGGCGTTTGCTGCGCCGGTCTTCGGCTGGCTGGTGAAGACGACGTAGGTTGCTTGCTCATCAGGGAACTCGTCATGCACGGCTCCGACTGCGGGCCGAGCGGCCGGAGGCGGCGGAGGCGGAGGCGGCGGGCCGGCAGGCGGAGGTGGCAAGAGCCCCTCGCCCTTAGAGATTCGGGTGAGCCAGTTGCACTTCCGGGTCGTGTGGTTGGACGGCTTCGCGCCGCTGTGGAACTTGCAAGGGGCGTCGAGGGTTTGCTCGTAGGAGAAGGCGGGCTGCCAAGCCGGCCTGCCGCCCTTGGGCTTCTTGGGCGCCGGTCGTTCTTCAGGGGCGCATCTTCGACTGTGGCCACCTGCCGGCGCGGGAGGCGGCGCGGCCCTTGCGCTTGTGGTCGTTCGAGTTGGGGTGTCGGCCGGAATCCCCAGCCGGCGTCTTGGGCGCCGGGTTGAGAGTACCTTTCCGGACGCGTCTACCCGAAGCTCGGTCTTCATCGAGGAGTCGGCGTGGGCGTACTTGTCCGCTATGTCCAGAAGCTCGTCGAGAGTAGCCGGCTCGTCGCAGAGGAGCTTGTGCTTGAGGAGGGTGCCTTCTCGGCATCCGGCTGTGAAGTACTCTATGGCTTGTACCTCGTGCACCCCTTCACAGGAGTTGCGGAGCTCGGCCCAACGCGTGAGGTAATCGCGAGTGGACTCGGCGGGGCCTTGCACGCACAAGGAGAGCTGTCTGGGCTTGGGAGCCCGCTTGTAGGTGCTGGTGAAGTTGCGGATGAAGGCTTCTGTGAAGTCTAGCCAGCTGTTGATGCTACGCGGCTTGAGGCTGTTGAGCCAAGTCCGCGCCGTGCCTTGCAGCATGAGGGGCACGTACTTCACGGCGACTCGCCGGTTGCCGTTGGCTATGCTAACTGCGGTGGAGTAGTCGATCAACCAATCTTCCGGCTTCACGGAGCCGTTGTACTTGGGCGTGTCTCTTGGGAGCGAGAACCCTTTGGGAAAGGGCTCGTCGCGGATGCGGGGGCCAAAGCAAGGCGGGCCGACATCGTCTTCTTCTTCCAATGCCAGGGATCGTGCCAGGCGGTCGAGCCGATGGCGGGCGTCGTTCTCGCCGATTCCTTCGCGGCGGCCCAGTCGGCCGCTGAGAGTCGGGTGCGCCACTGGCGGTGAGGCGGGATATCTCTCTCCACGGGGCGGAGGCGGAGGCGGGTCGCCCCGCCACTCCATGGCTCGGGGATGACCGTCCGCGTCCCGCTCGATGGAGATCCGGGTCCGGCTGGCTGGTAGCCGGCTCCTTCTCGCGTCGCGCGCGGGTATCGCTCGTAGTCGGCGTCCGGGACGTCGCGCCGTGCTCTCGGCGCGGGGGAAGGCTTTCCGCGCGAGCGTCGGCTTCGTGCCGCTGCGTGGCGGCGTCGATCAACTGCTGGATGCGCCGGGTCATGTGGGGAAGGTCTTCGGGCTCCAGGCCGTCCAGCTCGTCTACGGCCGCCTGGGCGGCACGCAAGTTCTCGAGCGGAGTGGCATAGACCGGGCGGTCGACTCCCAGCGCGTCGGCGATGACGGCGCCGCGTTGCTTGACAAGGCCGGCCCGGCTTGGCCCGCCGGGGCCGGCGTGCCGAAGGCGGCGCGGTCAGCCTCGCGCCGGTAGGCCTCAGTGAGGCGTCTTACGGAGGCCAGCCTCCGGCCCTCTGCGAGGAGGGCGAGGCGGCGTGCTTCCAGGGCTTCGTCGTCGGCGTCGGCCGGGAGAGGAGCGGACAAGTCGTGGGCCGCCGCGCGCGAGGCGTCGCGGGCGCTCTCGTCGGCCGGGCCGCCGTGGCCGACAACCATCACTTCGGCGGCGACAGCATCGTGGCCGTCGGCTCGGGGAAGCGGGTCGTTGTAGATCGCGACGTTGGCGGGGAAGGCCGTAGGAGGCCGTGTCGGAGTCGACAGGCATCGGGTCGGTGGAACCAACCGACTCCAGGTCCGCAGCGGGCTCGCTGGAGACATGGAGCTGGCCGAGAAAGTTGGCGAGGCGGTCAGCGCCCGCATCGGAGGCGAGCTCGTCGGGGAGATCGGCGAGGCCGCTTGCCGCGCAGATGTTGGTGACGCCTTGCAGCGCGTCGGTGGCAAGCGCCATCGGGCGTGCCGGGCTGGCTACGCTCGCTGGGGAGGAAGAGGGTTCCCGTCCAGAACAGGTCTCCGGACGACGGTGCGCCTGGCCCCACGGTGGGCGCCAAATGTCGGGTGGTAGGTGCGACATATGCCAACGGGTGGCTTATCTTTGTGGGAACCAGTAAGACATCGCCGGTGCCTGGAAGCGGGATGAGGCGAAGACATGCACGCCGGCGGATCTTACCCAGCTTCGGGGCTCTCCGAGGAGATAACACCCCTACTGCTGCTCTGCGGGGTCTCCGCATGCTCACTCGATGAATCAAGTAGCTACACAACGCTCCTTGAGCTGTTTGGGGGGGAGGAGGAAGAAAGGGCACGGCTAGCCTGCTTCTTCTCCTTGTATGGTGTCTAGAACTAGCAGGGGGTCGAACCCTTTGCATGGGTGCTCCGGGGGGTTTATATAGGCCTACCCCCCGGGGGTACAATGGTAATCCGGCTGGGCGCGGGGCCCAGCCGTCTGTGACTGTGCTCGCCGGCTCCTGCGCCGGCTGCTGGGGCCCGCCGACTGGTGGGTCCCGCCGGCTGCCAGCTCCTTGGTCAGCAAGCGGGCCCCAATGCCCCGGGCCTGGTCAGCGGCTGGTCACTGTGGCTTCATCTTGTTGACGTGAGCTTCATCGTGGTAAGCGCGGTTACAGTGCCGCCGCCTGTCGGACGATCGCTGTAGCCTTACCGCGTCTTGTCTCCTTAATGGGGCGTCTCCTTCGAGGAGACAGCGCACGCCGGCGGCTCTTACCCAGCTTCGGGGCTCTCCGAAGAGATAACACCCCTACTGCTGCTCTGCGGGGTCTCCGCATGCTCACTAGATGAATAGAGTAGCTACACAACGCTCCTTGAGCTGTTGGGGGAGGAGAGGAAGAAAGGGCACGGCTAGCCTGCTTCTTCTCCTTGTATGTCTAGAACTAGCAGGGGGTCGAACCCTTTGCATGGGTGCCCCGGGGGGTTTATATAGGCCTACCCCCCGGGGGTACAATGGTAATCCGGCTGGGCGCGGGGCCCAGCCGTCTGTGACTGCACTCGCCGGCTTCTGCGCCGACTGCTGGGGCCCGCCGGCTGGTGGGTCCCGCCGGCTGGTCAACTCCTTGGTCACTGTGGCTTCATCTTGCTGACGTGAGCTTCATCGTGGTAAGCGCGGCTACAGTACCGCCGCCTGCCGGGTGATCGCTGTAGCCTTACCGCGTCTTGTCTCCTTAATGGGGCGTCCTCTTCGAGGGAAGCGGCGGGCCGGCTGGGAGCCGGCTCCGTCTTGGGCCGGCTGGTTGGAAGCGCGGCCGCCTTCGGCCGTCTCCCTGCTCTAAGGGGCCCACCGCCTGTGGGCCACGCTGGCGGCCCGTCGTGGGTGACGCCAGGGTCAACATGGCAACAGTGCTGCGCCGGACGGGTCATGCCTACCTCGTACGGCGCACTGTGCCAGGCGTGCTCCGGGATTCGGGGGTGGCAGGCTCTTCTGTAGCCATGCCCCGTCGCACCGCCGTTAGGTGCACCACCGTTAGGTGGGTGCAAACTTTGTGGGTACGGTCTTGACTACTTTATGGGGGGCCGGCTTGAAGGAGTCGGCTTTCTCGTAGCTGGCTTCTTGGAGTCGGCCCTCTCATGAAGGTTGAAGTCGGACCGCCTTCCCAAAGCCGGCCCAGATCGCAGCCGGCGGGGGGAAGGCGGCCCTGTGTCTTGGATTTTGAGAGCCGGACGGGCTCGTAATTTTTGCAGAAGTGCCAGGGGAAGCCGGCTAGGCTACCCATGGCCATTTACTCCGACACTATTCAAGCGATTGTAGTACCCAGACAATCTGAACACATGCTCACTGCTTGAGCTATTATCCTCCATCTTTTAGCTATAGAACTTGTTGGAGACTTCATATCTCTCAACTCGGGTATTTGCTTGAAATATTAACTTCAACTCCTGGAACATCCATATGATCCATGACGTTCAAAACATCTTTGAAGTCTCAATTCTAAGCCGTTTAAGCATGGTGCACTAAACTATCAAGTAGTCATCATATTGAGCTAGCCAAATGCTCATAACATCTGCATCTGCTCCTGCAATAGGTTTGTCACCTAGCGGTGCATGAAAGACATATTTCTTCTCTGCGGCAATGAGGATAAACCTCAGATCACGGATCCAATCCGCATCATTGCTACTAACATCTTTCAACTTAGTTTTCTCTAGGAACATATCAAAAATAAAATAGGGGAGCTAAACGCGAGCTATTGATCTACAACAAAGATATGATAATACTACCAGGACTAAGTTCATGATAAATTAAAGTTCAATTAATCATATTACTTAAGAACTCCCACTTAGAAAGACATCCCTATAATCTTCTAAGTGATCACGTGATCCAAATCAACTAAACCACAACCGATCATCACGTGAAATGGAGTAGCTTTCAATGGTGAACATCAATATGTTGATCATATCTACTATATGATTCACGCTCGACCTTTCAGTCTCAGTGTTCCGAGGCCATATCTGCATATGCTAGGCTCGTCAAGTTTAACCTGAGTATTCTGCGTGTGCAAAAACTGGCTTGCACCCGTTGTAGATGGACGTAGAGCTTATCACACCCGATCATCACATGGTATCTGGGCATGATGAACTTTGGCAACGGTGCATACTCAGGGAGAACACTTTTATCTTGAAATTTAGTGAGAGATCATCTTATAATGCTACCATCAATCAAAGCAAGATAAGATGCATAAAAGATAAACATCACATGCAATCAATATAAGTGATATGATATGGCCATCATCATCTTGTGCTTGTGATCTCCATTCCGAAGCACCTTCATGATCACCATCGTCACTGGCGCGACACCTTGATCACCATCGTAGCATCGTTGTCGTCTCGCCAGTCTTATGCTTCCACGACTATCGCTACCACATAGTAATAAAGTAAAGCATTACAGCGCAATTGCATTGCATACAATAAAGCGACAACCATATGGCTCCTGCCAGTTGCCGATAACTCGGTTACAAAACATGATCATCTCATACAATAAAATTTAGCATCATGTCTTGACCATATCACGTCACAACATGCCCTGCAAAAACAAGTTTGACGTTCTCTACTTTGTTGTTGCAAGTTTTACGTGGCTGCTACTGGGCTTAGCAAGAACCGTTCTTACCTACGCATCAAAACCACAACGATAGTTCATCAAGTTGGTGCTGTTTTAACCTTCGCAAGGACCGGTCGTAGCCACACTCGGTTCAACTAAAGTTGGAGAAACTGACACCCGCCAGCCACCTGTGTGCAAAGCACGTCGGTAGAACCAGTCTCGCGTAAGCGTACGCGTAATGTCGGTCTGGGCCGCTTCATCCAACAATACTGCCAAACCAAAGTATGACATGCTGGTAAGCAGTATGACTTATATCGCCCACAACTCACTTGTGTTCTACACGTGCATATGACATCTACGCATAAAACCTAGGCTCGGATGCCACTGTTGGGGAACGTAGTAATTTCAAAAAAATTCCTACGCACACGCAAGATCATGGTCATGCATAGCAACAAGAGGGGAGAGTGTTGTCTACGTACCCTCGTAGACCGTTCGCGGAAGCGTTATATCAACATGGTTGATGTAGTCGTACGTCTTCACGTCCGACCGGTCCAAGTACCGAAAGCATGGCACCTCCGAGTTCTGCACACGTTCGGCTCGGTGACGTCCTCGCCTTCTCGATCCAGCAAGAGGGGCGAAGTAGTAGATGAGTTCCGGCAGCACGACGGCATGGTGACGGTGTTGGTGAAGAACAATCTCCGCAGGGCTTCGCCTAAGCACTACGAAAACTATGACGGAGGATAAACTACAGGGGACGGGGTTGCCGGCACATGGCTTGGTGTTTCTTGATCTGTCTTTGGTGCTAGCCCTACCCCTCTATTTATATGTTGAGCCCTGGGGTCGAAACTAGGAGTAAAAGCCTCCTCAAAGTCGGTTTCACCTAAAAGGCAAGAGTCCTTCTCGGACTCCAGGGCTAGACGCCAGGGTTCCCGGCGTCTACCCCCTAGACGCCAGGGTTCCTGGCGTCTAGCCTATGGTCTCCCCAAAACTTCCTTTTGCAATTTCCAAAAGCCTCGTGGGCTTTCCCCTTTGGCCCAGATAAAGTTTTCTCGTGCCCAAACATTTCGGGAAACATCCGGAACCCCTTCCAGTGAATTCCAGAACCCTTCCGAAGATCAAATACTACTATCCCATATATCAAACTTTGTCTCTGGACCATTCCGGAGTTCCTCGTCATGTCCGTGATCTCATCCCGGACTCCGAACAACATTCGGTCATCAACATACATAACTCATATAGTACTATATCGTCAATGAACGTTAAGCGTGTGGACCCTACAGGTTCGAGAACTATGTAGACATGACCGAGACACCTCTCTGGTCAATAACCAATAGCGGGACCTGGATACCCATATTGGCTCCTACATATTCTACGAAGATCTTTATCGGTCAGACCGCATAACAACATACGTTGTTCCCTTTGTCATCGGCATGTTACTTGCCCGAGATTCGATCGTCGGTATCTCAATACCTAGTTCAATCTCGTTACCGGAAAGTCTCTTTACTCGTTCCGTAATATATCATCCCGCAACTAACTCATTAGTTGCAATGCTTGCAAGGCTTATAGTGATGTGCATTACCGAGTGGGCCCAGAGATACCTCTCCGACAATCGGAGTGACAAATCCTAATCTCGAAATACGCCAACCCAACAAGTACCTTTGGAGACACCTGTAGAGCACCTTTATAATCACCCAGTTACGTTGTGATGTTTGGTGGCACACAAAGTGTTCCTCCGGTAAATGGGGGTTGCATAATCTCATAGTCATAGGAACATGTATAAGTCATGAAGAAAGCAATAGCAACAAACTAAACAATCAAGTGCTAAGCTAACAGAATGGGTCAAGTCAATCACATCATTCTCCTAATGATGTGATCCCGTTAATCAAATGACAACTCATGTCTATGGTTAGGAAACATAACCATCTTTGATCAACGAGCTAGTCAAGTAGAGGCATACTAGTGACACTCTGTTTGTCTATGTATTCACACATGTATTATGTTTCCGGTTAATACAATTCCAGCATGAATAATAAACATTTATCATGATATAAGGAAATAAATAATAACTTTATTATTGCCTCTAGGGCATATTTCCTTCACATGCTCCACAACCGCTTCGAGCTCGACTTCCTCGACCTCCATGCCATGCCAGAGTCTCTCACCGCCATGCCGAGTCCTGCTGCTGCTGTTGCTTCGCTGTAGAGCTCCGCCGCGTCAAGTACCCCTGCTTTCGAGCGACGAGACGGGGTCCCGTGTCTGCGCTGACTTCCCTGTCGCAAGCCTCCATGCGGCTTCGTCATTCTCCCAAGGTCCTTGTGATACTTCTTTTTAGACCGTCAAGACCAGCAAGGTCAACTACAGGGATACCACGTACCACGACACACGGATGCCCGAACGAGTACCACGATAGACCGCCCAGTACCCCTTCGAATCCTTCAAGACCGTCAAGTGAACGACTACCATCGCTCCAAGGTTCGAATGGCTACGATGACAAGTGTGACCCTTCGGATGCGCCAAGTTCGTCTACACGAAAACGCCAAGTAACAGTCATGTCGGCAAGACCCGCAAGTCGGACCCCGAACGATCGATGTCTCGTGGACCGTGTACAACTACCGTTGCAAGAACGGGTCCGGAAAGTCCGAAGACCCCAAGTACCACGACACTAATGACATGAACGTCTACGGAAACTCATGTAATGATAAACATGTACCACTACCGTCGCCGAGATCGCGAGAACCTCTACCGTCGACCCTAGAGCATGCGAGAACCACTACTTCCACTACTGCCGTCGCGAGAACATCTACTTCCTCTACTTTGCACCGAACGAGAACTGTCCCGCTTGCACGCTTCGAAGGTATAACCTCGAGACGAACTCCGTGAACGAATGCTTGCGATGTTTGAGATGCTCGTGTTTGCATCGTGTCCAAATTTGTCACTCGTTTCCTTGTCGCCAACTCGTGGGACACCCGGAATCCGGGAGCGCCCCACCATCTTTTGCAGGCATCCGCACACTTATCCTTTGCATCGGTATCTCAATCGAGTTACCGGAACCGGAATGCTGTCGTGGCACTGTTTTAGTATCGTTGCCATGGCACCCCTTTTCCTTTCCACCACGGTGACAAATGCTTCATAATGCTCTTGTCAACTTTTAATAAAAATTGCATAAACTTGTTCATGTCATCCGCATCATGATAATAACATTTAGATGTTTAAAATTGTTGTTGCACCAAATTACTAATGCATATGGGGATTTACCGGATTCGTTGTTTGTTATATCCGGACCCATTTAAATTGCTTAGATTGTGTAGTTTACTTTTGCTTCACCTCTTGCCATGTTTAACTACATTTAATATTGTTGGGTACATAACCGAGAGAGAACTAAATAAGTCATGTGGTGTTTCGTCAATATCCAACTCGTTGCATATTGAGCTCCACTTAATTTGTAGGATTGCTTGTGCACTTTGCCATGCCATGCATATTAAACCGGACATGCATCATACTTGGTTGTGCATCATGCCATGATTAGGTGATGGTTGTTTATTATGTTGTTTTGCTTCTTTCCGGTGTTGCTTCTTCGGGTTAGTTCCGATAACGTCGCGTTTGTGAGGATCCATTCGACTACGTCCGTTTGTCTTCTTCATGGACTCGTTCTTCTTCCTTGCGGAATCTCGGGCAAGATGACCATACCCTCGAAATCACTTCTATCTTTGCTTGCTAGTTGCTCACTCTATTGCTATGCCTTTGCTGCGATTCCTACCACTTGCTTATCATGCCTCCCATATTGCCATGTCAAACCTCTAACCCACCTTGTCCTAGCAAACTGTTGTTTGGCTATGTTACCGCCTTGCTCAGCCCCTCTTATAGCGTTGTTAGTTGCAGGTGAAGATTGGAGTTTGTTCCATGTTGGAACATGGATTTTGTTGGGATATCACAATATCTCTTATTTAATTAATGCATCTATATACTTGGTAAAGGGTGGAAGGCTCGGCCTTATGCCTGGTGTTTTGTTCCACTCTTGCCGCCCTAGTTTCCGTCATACCGGTGTTATGTTCCTTGATTTTGCGTTCCTTCCACGGTTGGGTTATAATGGGAACCCCTTGACAGTTCGCCTTGAATAAAACTCCTCCAGCAAGGCCCAACATTGGTTTTACCATTTGCCACCTAGCCTTTTTTCCCTTGGGTCGGCCAGCCCAAGGGTCATCTTTATTTAAACCCCCGGGCCAGTGCTTCTCTAAGTGTTGGTCCAACCTGAGCGATGTCCGGCGCCCCCTGGGCAACCAGGGTCTATGTCTACCCGACGTCTGGCTCATCCGGTGTGCCCTGAGAACGAGATATGTGCAGCTCCTATCAGGATTTGTCAGCACATCTGGGTGGCTTTGCTGGTCTTGTTTTACCATTGTCGAAATGTCTTGTAACCGGGATTCCGAGCCTGATCGGGTCTTCCTGGGAGAAGGAATATCCTTCGTTGACCATGAGAGCTTGTGATGGGCTAAGTTGGGACACCCCTGTAAGGTTTTGAACTTTCGAAAGCCGTGCCCGCGGTTATGGGTAGATGGGAATTTGTAAATGTCCAGTTGTAGAAAACTTGAAACTTATCTTAATTAAAATGCATCAACCGCGTGTGTAACCGTGATGGTCTCTTTCCGGCGGAGTTCGGGAAGTGAACACGGTGTTGGAGTTATGCTTGACGTAAGTAGTCTTGGATCACTTCTTGATCATAGTTTCTCGACCGTGCCTTGCCTTCTCTTCTCGCTCTCATTTGCGTATGTTAGCCACCATATATGCTAGTGCTTGCTGCAGCTCCACCTCATACCTCTTACCCTTCCTATAAGCTTAAATAGTCTTGATCGCGAGGGTGTGAGATTGCTGAGTCCCCGTGACTCACAGATACTTCCAAAACCAGCTTGCAGGTGCCGATGATATCGTGCAGGTGATGCAACCAAGCTCAAGGAGGAGCTCGATGAAGTTCGTGTTTGTTATGTTGTTCCGTTTTCTAGTTGATCAGCAGTGGAGCCCAGTTGGGGCGATCGGGGATCTGTAGCATTAGAGGTAGTCCTCTTTTATTTTGGTTCCGTAGTCGGACCTTGATTGTATCTGGATGATGTAATGCTTTACTTATGTTATTGTGTGAAGTGGCGATTGTAAGCCAACTATGTACCTCTTTTCTTATATAGTACATGGGATGTGTAAAGATTACCCCTCTTGAGACATTGCCTTCAATGCGGTTATGCCTCTAAGTCGTGCTCCGACACGTGGGAGATATAGCCGCATCGAGCGTGTTACAGGGGTAAATTATACCTGCCTCCAGAAGCTTTAGTATTTCTTTTCTTACCACTTCTTTCATCTTAGGATTTAACCGTCGTTGGTGATCAACAACCGGTTTAGCATCTTTCAACAATTTTATTTTGTGCTAGCATAAAGTGGGACTGATGCCCTTAAGATCATCGAGAGTATATCCAATAGCATCACGGTGCTTCTTCAGAGTTTTTAACAGTTTCTTTTCTTCATGCTCTGAAAGGTTAGCACTAATAATAACAGGATATATCTCTTTCTCATCAAGATAAGCATATTTAAGAGTATCAGGTAAAGGTTTAAGCTCAAACACGGGGTCACCCTTAGGTGGAGGGGGATCCCCTAGGATTTCAATAGGCAAGTTGTGTTTCAAAATAGGTCCATGTTTAAAGAATACTTCATCTATTTCCCTTCTTTCATTCATAAACATATCGTTTTCATGGTCTAGCAAATATTGTTCTAAAGGATCAGTAGGAGGCACGGCAATAGAAGTAAGACCAATAATTTCATCTTTACTAGGTAATTCTTTATCATGGGGTTGTCTATGAAATTTAGAAAAATTAAACTCATGAGGCATATCCCCTAAACCAACAGAAACAATATCCTTGTTGCAGTCTATCTTAGCATTAACAGTGTTCAAGAAGGGTCTGCCAAATATAATGGGACAAAAGTCATCTTGTGGGGAACCGAGAACAAGAAAATCAGTGGGGTATTTAACTTTCCCACACAAGACTTCTACATCTCTAACAATCCCAACTGGTGAAATAGTATCTCTATTGGCAAGCTTAATTGTAACATCAATCTCTTCTATCTCATCAGGTGCAATATCATGCATAATTTCTTGGTATAAGGAATGAGGTATTGCACTTGCACTAGCACCCATATCACATAAGCCATGATAGCAATGATCTCCTATTTTAACAGAAATAACATGCATGCCTACAACATGTCTATGTTTATTTTTAGTATCTGGTCTAGCAATTCTAGCAGATTCATTACAGAAGTAAATAACATGCCCATCAATATTATCGGCCAAGAGATATTTAACCATAGCAACACTAGGTTCAACTTTAATTTGCTCAGGGGGTTTAGGTGTCCTAATATTACTTTTGTTAACCACAGTTGAAGCTTTAGCATGATCCTTTATTCTAACAGGGAAAGGTGGTTTCTCAATATAAGCAGTAGGAATAACAGGATCAGTATAAGTGATAGTCTTTTCTTCAACTTTAATAGGTGCAAATACTTTTACTTCAATGGGAGGATTATATTTAAACCACTTCTCCTTAGGGAGATCAACTTGAGTAGCAAAGGATTCACAGAAAGAAGCTACTATCTCAGAGTCAAGTCCATATTTAGTGCTAAATTCACGGAAAGCATCGGTATCCATAAAAGATTTAACACAATCAAACTTAGGTGTTATACCCGACTCCTTACCTTCTTCGAGGTCCCAATCTTCAGAGTTGCATTTAATTATTTCCAATAAATCCAGTTTGAATTCAATAGTCTTCATCATAAAAGATCCAGTACAAGAAGTATCGAGCATGGAGCGATTACTGAGAGAAAGCCGAGCATAAATTTTTTGAATAATCATTTATTTTATGAGCTCATGATTGGGGCATGAATATAACATTGACTTAAGCCTCCCCCAAGCTTGATCGATGATTTCTCTTTCGCGAGGCCAAAGATTATATATAGAATTACGATCACGATGAACAAGATGCATAGGATAAAACTTTTGATGAAATTCCAGTCACGACGTTGTAAAACGACGGCCAGTGAATTGTAATACGACTCACTATAGGGCGAATTCGAGCTCGGTACCCGGGGATCCTCTAGAGTCGACCTGCAGGCATGCAAGCTTAAATAATTCACAAACTTCATCCACATAGATTAGGTGCAAATCGGGATGTAATGTTCCATCACCTGTGAAAGGATTAGCTAGCAGTTTCTCTATCACACCCGAAGGAATTTCAAAGTAAACATTTTCAGTAGGTTGAGGAGCAACTCTTTGCTCTACTAGTCGGGGTGAAGATACCCCGAACAAGCCCCTGAAAGGATTATGTTCCATAGTAACAAGTGACAGTAAATTTCAGCACACTATATAAATTTTTCCTTACCAAATTCCACCTACCAAAGGTGCTTCACTCCCTGGAAACGGCGCCATAAAAGAGTCTTGATGACCCACAAGTGTAGGGGATCTATCGTATCCTTTTCGATAAGTAAGAGTGTCGAACCCAACGAGGAGCAAAAGGAAATGATAAGCAGTTTTCAGTAAGGTATTCTCTGCAAGCACTGAAATTATCGGTAACAGATAGTTTTGTGATAAGGTAATTTGTAAAGAGTAGCAAGTGATAAAAGTAAATAAGGTGCAGCAAGATGGCCCAATCCTTTTTGTAGAAAAGGAGAAGCCTGGACAAACTCTTATATGAAGGAAAGCGCTCCCGAGGACACAAGGGAATTATCGTCAAGCTAGTTTTCATCACGTTCATATGATTCGCGTTCGGTACTTTCATAATTTGATATGTGGGTGGACCGGTGCTTGGCTAATGTCCTTACTTGGACAAGCATCCCACTTATGATGAACCCCTATTGCAAGCATCCGCAACTACAGCAGAAGTATTAAGGTAAACCTAACCATAGCATGAAACATATGGATCCAAATCAGCCCCTTATGAAGCAACGCATAAACTAGGGTTTAAGCTTCTGTTACTCTAGCAATCCATAATCTACTTATTACTTCCCAATGCCTCCCTATAGGCCCAAACAATGGTGAAGTGTCATGTAGTCGACGTTCACATGACACCACTAGAGGGATGACAACATACATCTCATCAAAATATCGAACGAATACCAAATTCACATGACTACTTATAGCAAGACTTCTCTCATGTCCTCGGGAACAAACGTAACTACTCACAAAGCATATTCATGTTCATAAGCAGAGGGGTATTAATATGCATAATGGATCTGAACATATGATCTTCCACCAAGTAAACCAACTAGCATCAACTACAAGGAGTAATCAACACTACTAGCAACCCACGGGTACCAATCTGAGGTTTGGATACAAAGATTGGACATAAGAGATGAACTAGGGTTTGAGATGAGATGGTGCTGGTGAAGATTTTGATGGAGATTGACCCCCTCCCGATGAGAGGATCGTTGGTATGACGATGGTGATGATTCCCCCCCCCCCCCGGAGGGAAGTTTCCTCGGTAGAACAGCTCCGCCAGAGCCCTTGATTGGTTCCGCCAAGGTTCCGCCTCGTGGCAGCGGAGTTTCGTCCCGTGAGCTTGCTTATGTTTTTTTTCTCAACGAAAGACTCCATATAGCCAAAGATGGGCATCAGAGGGCCACCAGGGGGCCCACGAGGCAGGGGCGCGCCCCCACCCTCGTGGACAGTGGGTGGCCCCCCTCTGGTACTTCTGTCGCCCAATATTTTTTATATATTCTGAAAATAATTCCCGTGGAGTTTCGGACTTTTGGAGATGTGCAGAATAGGTCTCTAATATTTGCTCCTTTTCCAGCCCAGAATTCCAGCTGCCGGCATTCCCCCTCTTCATGTAAACCTTGTAAAATAAGAGAGAATAGGCATAAGTATTGTGACATAATGTGTAATAACATCCCATAATGCAATAAATATCGATATAAAAGCATGATGCAAAATGGACGTATCAGGTACCAGGCTAGAGTTCAGTACAACCTTTCACCCGCAGACCGATGGACAGACGGAGAGAGTCAATCAGATTCTGGAGGACATGTTGAGAGCTTGTGCACTAGATTGTAGATCTAGTTGGGACGATAATTTGCCCTACGCAGAGTTCTCATACAACAACAGTTAACTTGCTAGTTTGAAGATGGCACCTTTTGAAGCCTTGTATGGAAGGAGATGCAGGACACTGTTAATGTGGGATGAAGTTGGAGACCGTCAGTTGTTTGGACCAGATTTGATCAAAGAGTCCGAAGAGAAGGTTAAGTTTATTCGAGACAGACTGAAGCTAGCTCAGTCCAGGCAGAAGAGTTATGCAGATACTAAACGCAAGGAGGTAGTTTATGAGATTGGAGATCGATCCTATCTTCGTGTGTCACCACTGCGAGGAGTTAAACAATTTGGAGTTAAGGAAAAGTTAGCTCCGAGATTTGTAGGACCATACCGAGTTCTGAAACGTATGGGAGAGGTTGCCTACAAGTTGGAGTTACCCGAAGGATTGTCAGCAGTTCATGATGTGTTTCATGTTTCCCAGTTGAAGAAGTGCCATGCAGAGATGGCCGATATTCCTGTGAGAGATACAGTGCCCCTGGAAGCAATTCAGTTGGAGAGTGATCTGACCTACGAGGAGAAACCCGTCAAGATTCTTGAGTTTGCCAGCCGAGTTACATGCAACAAGGTTATCAAGTTTTTAAAAGTTCAGTGGAGCCACCATACCGAGGATGAAGCCACCTGGGAACGAGAAGAAGACCTACGGAAAGACCACCCACACCTATTTTCTAGCCAACCCGAATCTCGAGGGAGAGATTCACCTTAAGGGGGTAGGTTTGTAACATCCCAATTTTTCAATTCGGATGTTATACATAGGTCATCATATGCATATCATGTTTTAATTGCATTTTTTTTGTGATCCTAGAAATCTTAAGAAACTCAAGGACCCAAGGAGAGAGTTAGAGATTTCATTAATTTCCATATTCGAATTTTCTCAAATTTGAAAAGAGGGATCACTTTTGATATTAATATTTTTCTCTCCAATTTTTCCAATTTAAAAATAAAAGAGAAAAGATAATATGACTTCTTCAAAAAGAGATGAATATTGGAGGAACAAATTTTAAAATCAAATATATATTTTATTTGGATTTTATTTGAATTAGAAAAATATGCATTTTTCAAAATTCCATTTTTAGGCCAGAAAAATGTTCACTTTGTTCTAAATTTTTTATTTAGATGATGAAAATTGTTTTGGAATTTTTATATTTTTTTATATAATTTATTAGGATTTTTATTCAGCGGAATTTTTTTTAAGTTCCCGCCCAACTGGGCCGAAGGCCCAGCCGAGCGGGTCGCGGCCCAGCGCCCTGCGCCGCCTTCCTCCCGCGCGCCGCCGTGCCCGGCACGAACACCGAGGGGGAGTTCGAGCCGGACTCTGCCCCGGGCCGGCCCCCCATCCCACCCCCCCCCCCCCCCCCCCCCCCACCCCCCCCCCCCCCCCCCGAGGCCTTTAAAGGCCGAGGACCCCGCTGCCTCCTCCCTCATCCCGAGCCGCCGCAACCCGCAGCCACCGCCGCCAAGCTTCGCCGCCACCGCCGTGCCTGCCACCCGCCACAGCTGCAGTCACCGCCGCATGCACTTGCTGCCGCCGCCGCACGCCGCGCCATCTCGCTGGATCCCACCGTCGTTGCCGCCAGTGACTTTCCTCGGTTAACCGGTAAAAACCACCTCGGTTTTTTTCAGTTTTCGCTTTAGATCGGTTTTATTTTAGGGTTAGGGTTTTTCTCGGTTTTTCTCGATCGGTTTTATTTAGCGAACGTTCACCCGAACGCCTCTGTTCGTGAACGTGTCTGTCCGTTCGTCTCTGTTAGCGAAAGTTCATTCGTTAGTCTTTTCTTTTTCATTTATTTTCAGCCAGCGACCTATCCGCGATTATTTTTATTGTAGATTAGCCCCTGATCTTCAAACGCTCGCAACTTTTTAACCGTTTGTCCAAATCCAGTGAAACCAACGCCAAAATCTTCGTCTCAAACCCCTCTTTCCAGTTAACCAACTTGAACATGATTTTGACAATTTAAAATTTGGTTGCAAGCAGATTTGAATTTGAATTTCTTTTGACTGCAGTTTGAGTTTCGTAGCTCCGATTCGATTGATTCTTTTTGCAAATCGAAGCTCTTCACTTGTACTTTCAGTTTGGATCTTTTCATTCGAGTTTAACCCTTGCATCTATTGCTTGAGTGCTTATGTATGTTATTGTTTGTTTACGATAGAGTTTCTGAAGTGCGAAGCGTGCTACTACGAGTCACTAGGGTTTTCAGATCGTCAGCAAGGCAAGTAACACTTTGATCATACTTTTTCATACCCGGTTTTTATGCATTAGTTTAAACCCTCATACATTGCATGGTTAGGACTTGATTTAACATGTGGGTTTTGGGAAGTAGTTGTTGAGGTAGTACCTATTGCCCTTTTCATTCAAACCCTGGGAGTTACTTCTATGTTATGTTTGTACTGCTATGCTAGGCTCGTAGACATGGTTTGGTTTGAGTGATTCATGACAGTTCTGAGTATTATTATGAACTAAGGGTTTATTTAAGGTGGCTAATTTAACACACCTCTGGGTGGATCATTTGTGGGCACCTGGGGCAATCTAGTGCTGTCCAAGGAGATATTGGGGAATCCGTGTGATCATCCTATGGTCCGCCACCCAGGCTCAAAGGGATCATATTGTTATTCATGCTGGAAACTTCCGTGTGCAGCCACAAGCCATTATGGGCTCTGGCATAGTTGAGTAGGTTGTGTGACTTCTTTCAGTGGTAAACTAGCATATGTAGGGGATGTAGGTGGTACGGTTTACCCGTCGAAAGGGCTAATGCTTCTAAAAGACTGTGTCTCGGTCATCCGTTTCTCAAACATCATGTAGTGCGAGAAATCAACGGAGGAGATCAAGTCTTGTGGGGAAAAGTGCGCAAACCTCTACAGAGTGTACAAACTAATCATGATTAACCGTGTCCCCAGTTATGGACATCTTGAGTATATCGTGCTTGAATTATTATGTTGATCTCATCACTTTATTTAATTAACTTGTTGGGTTAATGATCACTTTAGGGATTGAGATGGGGTTAACATTCTCAATGTTTTCAACAAACTTTGTAGTTAAATAAAATATATTCCTTTGTTGTAGGGAAAAACTAGCTTTCTGCAAAAATAATCATAGAGCCTCCATCAGCCAAATATGCATATAGTTATAGCTGCTACTTGTTCATTGCTCTACAGTGTTATTTTGCCAGCATATTCCATGTGCTGACCCATTTCGGGCTGCAATGTATTATGTTGCAGACTTTTCAGACGAAGAGTAAGGTGCGCTAGGTCGTTGTCTTGCACTCAGCCATGCCATTGGAGTTGATGGACTCATTTTTGAAAGTGCTAGTGATCGACTAGAGGGGGGGTGAATAGGCGATTTTTATGAAAGTCTTCAAAACATGGAAGTTTCGAAGACAAACGATAGAAATAAACCTATTACCATGCAACGGAAGGTAGACTACACTAGGCAAACCATAGTCAAGTATTTAATGGAGTGAAAGCAAAATGACTAATAGCAGCTAGGCAGTAAAGATCAGGTAGGAAGATATTGTGAAGCCAATCAGAACAAGCAGTCACTCAGTGAAGAAAAAAGATAAAGCAATCATACAATGACTCACAAGGACCAACAGTAAGTAAAGGGAAGGGAAGGATGAAACCAGTGACTCGTTGAAGACAATGATTTGTTGGACCAGTTCCAGTTGCTGTGACAATTGTACGTCTGGTTAGGGAGGCTGAGATTCAACTCAGAAGACCTCGTCTTCACCTTATTCCCCTTGAGCTAAGGATGCCCAGTCCTCGCCCAATCACTCTGGTGAGTCTTCAAGGTAGACTTCCAAACCTTCACAGACTTCGTTCACCGGCGATCCACAATGACTCTTAGATGCTCAGAACGCGACGCCTAACCGGCTAGAGGATTCACAGTCCTCAAGTGTAATAAGTCTTCAGATCACACAGACAGGAAGACTTAAGTGATGCATAACACTCTTTGGCTCTGGGTGTTTAGGGCTTTATCCTCGCAAGGAATTCTCTCTTAAAGGCTTCGAGGTGGGTTGCTCTCAAACGACAAAAGCCGTGCACTAACTCTGAGCAGCCAACCGTTTATGGTTGTAGGGGGAGGGCTATTTATAGCCACTAGGCAACCCGGCCTGATTTGTCCGAAATGACCCTTGGTCACTAAGGAACTGACACGTGTTCCAACAGTGAGATTTCAAACACACACGGCAACTTTACTTGAGCTACAAGAAAAGCTGACTTATCCAACTCTAGACAAGATTTGCTCTCATAGTCTTCACTCGAAGACATAGGATTTTGGTTAAGCATCACTTCAATCATTCTGACTGGTTCACTTGGACCCCACTTAACAGTACGATGGTTCCTATGGCTCAACAAAGAAGGAAAAGAACGGCGAAAGAACTAAGTCTTCGCGCTCCATAGTCTTCATGCGATGTCTTCTCTTGTCATAGTCTTCAATGTGAATGTCTTCACATACCACCTTTGACTTCAATGTCTTCTTACATTTTTAGGGGTCATCTCTGGTAGGAAAACCGAATCAATGAGGGACTTCTACCTGTGTTATCCTGCAATTCTCACAAACACATTAGTCCCTCAACTAGGTTTGTCGTCAATACTCCAAAACCAACTAGGGGTGGCACTAGATGCACTTACAATCTCCCCCTTTTTGGTGATTGATGACAAACTAGTTGAAGTTTTCAACGGGGAATAAAATATGTGAAATTGTAAAGGATAGGGGATTGTCATCATAAGTGGCAAAGGCTCCCCCTGAAGATGTGCATATAAGTAATTTGCTTTTGGTATGCAAATGCACATGGCAGGTTGTACTTGTGGAGATCCTCTTCAACTTATGATGACAATTCATCATGCATGAAAAGTATGTGAAGATAATGACATGCATAATGAAAAATGGACGTCTGCAAAATGATCTAAGTGTGGAATTTATCGTCGCACATGCGGAATTTATCATCGCATCACAGAAAAGCAAATAAGTAGCAGACGACCATCGAGTTTGAGTGTTACAACTCAAAGAACCAAATGTATCAAAACGCGAGAGTTGTAAACACTAGGCAAAAAATAAAACCACCGCCCATATGGACCCACTTGAAGACTATCAAACTCATATGCTTCTCCCCCTTTTGTCAGTAAGGACCAAAAAGGTTGAAGACATAGAGCACCTACTCGTTCCCATGAGGAGTTGGTGAAGCAGCAGGGTCGTCGGAGTTGGTTGGCGGTGCAGACGAACTCGGTGCAGTGGTGATTCACGCCGAAGGTGGTGAAGTATCATCGTCTTCATCATCGATGACACGTGCATTCACTGTTGCAGCAGAGGAGGAGAACTCAGAGTCTTCAAGAGACGGAGCACGCCACAGCAAGGTCCTTCTTGGAGGTGTTGAGTCAAACTTAAAGCGTTCAGAGAAACCATCCTCTTGAAGATCATCTTCAGAACACATAAGCGTCAGCCCTTTCCATGTACACCGACAAGTTTCATGGGCGACAAAGGCATTCTTGGTGGCAAGGTTGTGAATCCTGTTTACGTCCACCAAGAGGCTTTGCATTTGGCGCTTCAGCCAGTCATGATTCTTATCCTGTTTCTGATGAAGGGCAACCAGAAGCTCTCGGTCATTGAGAACACGGGATCGCTTCTTGGGCCATTGTGCAATGGTGCTTTCAGTGGCTTCAGTGAGGGCACAATGAGGTACACGGGTAGTGCCAGCCAGAGGATAAACACGAGTGACTGCTGGATCGCCTTTAATGTGTTGAGAGAAACTTTGCTTATCAGCATTTTGAAGACTAAGGGGCTCCTTGGCAGGCTTTGGATAGATGGCTTCAATTGACATGTCGACGTCAGGTAGAAAAATCCGATGATTGCGAGCAGAGGGCTGATAGGTGACAGCTGAGTGTAGTTTGATCAGACGCATAATCCATGGGGCGTAAAACTTCAAGCCAAAGAGATCAGATCTAGATGCAGCAAGTTGGCGGATGAAGAAGTCTTGTGCATTGAAGCTTTTGCCGTGAAGAATATGGAAGACCAAAGTCTTCATTGCACCTTCAAGCTTTGCATGTGGAGAATGTCCTTTGATGGTCCAGAGAGTTCGCCTTATGATGTGATAGATAGTGCGTGGTAGATACTCAAGGTGTTCAACAAAGTACTCCTTAGGATATTCAGCATCTGGAGGCAAAGGCTTCATCATGCTAAGCATCTGACTCATGTTGGATTCAGGCTTGTGAAAAATGCTTTCCATAGCAGCATTGTGAAGCTGACAACCAGGTTCATAAAGATCTCCTGGAGTGGGCGGGCCAGTGAGCTTGATGATATCAAAGGCTTTGGCTTCGTGATGAACATTGCCTGTCATCCACTCAAGGACCCAAGTCTTCGGATCCCGGTTGTAGCCACGAATATGAAGAGTGGCATAGAATTGGAGCAGTAATTCTTCGTTCCAGTGCTCCTTGTCAGTGATGAACTGCAACAAACCAGATTCTCTGAAGCAATCCAGTGCTTCTTCCAAACAGGGCAGACCAGTTATGGCTTCAGTGTCAAGACGCATATGGGGAAAAATGCGACCTTGATTGTACAAGATGCATGAGTAATAACTGCGCTGCTGATAGCTCCAGAACCGATCAGAAGATATTCTTGTCTTTGAGTAGGGGTTCTTGGCGCTATTGAAGAAGGTGTTGTGTGCTTTGAAGCCATTGATATTGAACGATCCGGATGCAGATGCAGTGCCTGGAAACCTAGGCAGCCTTGGCATTGGCTTCTGAACCTGAGGCCTGCGCTCGACGTGATAGTCAAATTGGGGACCAGAAGCAGGTGGAGGAACAAGAAGAGGCCATTTGACAGTGATAAGCTGACCATAGTTGTATGCTTGCTCAATAGTATGTGGCCTTGGTGGCGGAACAGGAGCAGTGGCATCAACAGAGGCGTCAGGCTGCACATCTGTTGCAGGTGCATCATTGGCTTCATTGGCCTCTGGCACAGTGTTAGGTGCAGGCTCCACAGTGTCTTCAGCCATGACCACGTCATTGGCTTCAGTGGTGTTAGTGGTGGCAGCCTCAGGGTTCTCAACCTCCACTTGAGGAGCTGGAGGGTCGGGCACTGACACGTTCACTTCAGGAACAGCTTCTTCAGTGATGGGGAAAGTAGGGACACGTTCTTCTGCTTATTTTTCTTCGTCTGATGCAGCCGGATTGTCTTCAACAACTTTAGCTTCAGACTCAGAAACGTTCACAGTAGGAGTGGCTTCGGGGAACACCTGACGTGCAACAGATTGGTGGTGCACTTCTCCTTCTGAAATGCTTGAAAGAGGGACTTAGGGCCTTGGTCCTTTGCGAAGCCTGCGTAACGCTGGTGACGCCTGTGAAGATGGAGTTGGTTGGGCCTCAAAGTCATCCTCTTCTTGCACTGATGGGGTTGCTTGCGGTTGGGGAGAGCTTGGAGTGTCTTGTCTCTGTGGGTGATCAGCCCACGATTCATCCTGAGCAGTTGGCGTCAAAGGACGACCAATGCTGATGAGTTCGCTGTGTGTAAGCACAGGCGATGATACCAATTGGTGCTCGATCTGAGGAAGGACTTCATCATCTTCAACATTGTCATGGTGACCAATGTCTTCAGCAGAGGTGGGGTCAACTGCTGGAATGTCTTCAGCTTCAGGAGCCTCTGTGGAAGCAGGCTCATGAATTACCATCCGTCGTTCTTGATGCGAAGAGGTAGGACGAGCAACCGAGATGGGCTCAACAATAAGGGGCTCTGTGGGAGCAGCCCGATCTTTCTTGGTTTTGCACTTCTTCTTGGAGGGAGCGACATCAGAAGCTTCAGGATGTTTCCTCTTTCTGGCTTCAGCCTCGGCAGCCTTTGTCTTCTTTAATTCTGAAGCCACTGTGGGGACCTTAGGCTTCGAGCCTGCCATACTGGCTAGGAAGACAATGGGATGTGCTTCCTGCCTTGGTGCTTCGGGTTCGTCCACAGCTGGCTTCTTCTTCTTCGTTGCAGCCATCCTGGGATCGATGCCAGGACGCCCAAGAGCCTTGCGCTTTTCAGCTTCATTGTAGGCTTGCACGCACTTGTCAGCCAGACTCTTCATGCGCTCACAAGAACATTTAGCTTCTTCGCGTTTCTTGAGAAAGGCTTCCTTGAGCTCGTGCAGCATAGTCTTGAAGTTCTTGACATCTTGCATGCAGAGCTTTGCCATGTGCTGCTTGAACTGAGCTTTCTCATAGTCGATCTTTTGCTTCAGTTCAACGATGCCTGAGCTAGGGCTAGCTCAGAAGCAATGGCGCCAGTGAAAGCGACCCTGAGGCCAATTGGAAGTTGCAGATCATCAAAGCTGAGATTGGGGGTTTCAAACCACTCATAAATGAAGTTGTGAAGGATTGCTATGTCAAATAGAGGCAAATCGTTGAAGATTTCTGCTTCTTCTTTGCTCTTGATCAGTTGCTCAAGAGCGTCATCTGCAAGATCTTCATCGCTGGACAGATCAATGGCGTCGTTGCGCAGAATAGCAGCAGCAATCAGTTCTTGGCTGGTGGGTTGCAAGGGCATCTTTACTCTCGAGGGCTTGGAGATGCGTGACAAATCTTCAGACTGCACACTGTGTTCAGGAGGTGCAGTGGCCAGAGGCTTCGCCTGTAAGACCTTTGGTGCAGGAGCAGGCTTTGAAGCTTTAGGCTTCTTCAGTTTCTTTGGTTTCGGCGGTGCAGGCGCTTCATCAGATTCAGCGTCATCTGCAGGCTCATCCACGGCTGTCCCTTGAACCATGATATGAGTGTTGAGACCTTCCAGGTTGTAGAAGGACCCAACAAGATTGGGTTCAGCTTCGCGTGTGCCACCAGCACGAGGAGCAGAGGGGCCTGGATTGAAGTCTAAGCCTTGTGACTTCTTGTTCTCTTTGGCCTAGTTCCTGGCAAACTGAAGGTTGCGCTTGAACAGATTATCATCATGGCACCATAGTAATGAAGATGGGTCTGCATCCGCAGGCTGCGGTCCACGGACCATGCAAGGATAGAAGCCTTGTTCAATGGCTTCAGCTCTGGACTTGGGTTGAAGATTTCTGTATAGAATGTCTCCCCATGGTCGTTTGATGGCATTCTTCTCAGCATACTCCTGGGTCACGAACCTGTACTTGAACCATTGTTCTGCCCAATATCTTCGAATCCATTGGATTCGAGTTTTTCGCTGATTGTAGTCCTCCTCTGGATCTGTCTTGTATAGCTCATAGAGGTCAGGAGGCAAATCTCTTGAGGTGTTGCCACGACGCTGTCTGCCATCCTTTCTTGTAGGTTTCTCTGGTGCCATGAAGCTTAAACTGAAGGGCTTCAACACGTTTAAAGGCTTCAAAGGCTTCCGCTTTCTGGTCAAACAGGAACTGGCTTCGGGAGAGTTAATGTGATGTTGTAAGAATTCTGCAAACGAATGCAGACTATGAGAACCAAGGGATTCTCCCACGGACATGTACCTGTGACAGCATTAAGGTGCGAGGGAAGGGGAAGAGGTCATATGCATTCTCAGAAGATTTTGAAGATAAATCAGTTTAGAAGACATTGACCTCATAGTGCGAAGACATTCACTCATAGATAGAGAGTTGGTTCCAGATTTGTACGAATCCACGAATAAGTACAAGTGAGGAATCTAACTACTTTGTGAAGCATAAGTGAACATACTAGGCATATTATGAGATGCAGTATGAAATAGATCCAACTTGTGTGAACAGAAACTGCTTGTGGTAGAAAGTGATGAATCTATAGGATCAAAGGGGCCGTAAAAAGGAAGTTTTATTTACCACACGAAGAACTGATAGACGGAGTGGGAGAGGAGGCCGAGCAGTTCGATCGTCCATGCCCTAACTTGGCAACGGAGGACACCTACGGCGACGGTGGAGAAGACGGTGTCCGCGGCCGGCGTGAAGACGGCATTGGTGAGGTCGCGGTAGCTAAGCGCTTCGTCGCCGGCGTCGTCGAGGGCTAGCGGTGGCGCTAGGGTTTGTGCGGGAGTGGAAGAAAGGATAATGATTGTGGTGAGGCGTGTATTTATAGGGACAAGGATGACACAGTGTTATTACACAGGTGCCCCTGGCGATTCACATCTGAAGGACACGTGGCCATCATGCAACATATCGGAGGTTGTTCCACGTTTCCACGCACGCCTGGATTGTCGGGTGGTCATTCCCACTTCTCTAGGTTTCAGGTGAAGGAATTAGCATTGAAAACAGACTTAATGTTTGTCTCTATATCTTCTGCTGACTAGGACGTAGAGAATACATTCGACAGTTTCAATAGAATGCATATGATTTGGACATATTGAGTTTGAGATAGAAAGCATAGAGAGATTAGGGTCCAATCACATTCACTTAGTTCAAAAGATTCAACAAGGAAGACATAGCTATAAGTGAATGTTGTAGAGGACAGAACACTAGTATGTATATATCAGAAGACAATCAAGTCAACATAGTGAAGATAATCATGAAGACAAGTTGAAAATGAAGACAAACAAAATGTGAAGACATAGCACATGTAACGCCATGGGTAAAGCACTTCAAACAGAAGAATTTGGTGGTGGCGTTACCCACCGTATAGGAAGTATTAGACCCAGACACGGCGCACAATTATCGTGGCGCTCCGAAGTCAAATTCCACGTTAATGTATTCACACTCAGAATGTAAGTCTTCATTGACTGAAGATATACTTTACTTCATGTGTTGCACATCTAAGTCATCAACGTGCATAAGTGTTAGGATGTGTGCCTGATCACAGGACATTTGAGGATTCCAAGATATTTAGCTCACACCGTAACTTGCAAAACCTCTTCTCATCCAAGGGCTTGGTGAAGATATCTGCCAATTGCTCTTCAGTGTTGATGTGTATGATATCAATATCTTCCTTCACAACATGATCTCTGAGAAAGTGATGACGAATTTCAATGTGCTTTGTCTTCGAGTGCTGAACTGGGTTGTTGGCAATCTTGATGGCGCTTTCGTTGTCGCAGTAGAGTGGTACTTGCTTCAGGTGAATGCCACAGTCTTTGAGTGTTTGCTTCATCCATAGAAGCTGAGCGCAGCAAGATCCAGCAGCAATGTATTCAGATTCAGCAGTGGAGAGAGATACACAGTTCTGCTTCTTTGAAGACCAACATACAAGTGATCGTCCCAGAAAATGACATGTGCCTGATGTAGACTTGTGATCCACCTTGTCACCAGCATAATCAGCATCCGAGAATCCAACTAGATCAAACTCTGAGCCCTTTGGATACCATAATCCTAGTGTTGGGGTGTGAGCCAAATATCTGAGAATTCGCTTCACAGCTAAGTGATGCGATTCCTTTGGTGCCGCTTGGAACCGGGCACACATGCAAATCCTAAGCATGATATCTGGCCTAGATGCACATAAATAAAGTAAGGAACCAATCATGGAGCGGTATACCTTTTGATCGAACTCTTTACCATTGTCGTCGGGACCCAGATGATGTTTGGCTGGCATTGGCGTCGTGTAGCCTTTGCAATCTTGCATTCCAAATTTCTTCAGGCAATCTTTGAGGTATTTCTCTTGAGATATAAAGATGCCGTTGCGTTGCTGACGTATTTGAAGACCAAGGAAGAACTTCAGCTCACCCATCATGGACATATGATATTGCTCTTGCATCATATATCCAAACTCATCAGTGTATTTCTGATTGGTGCAGCCGAAGATAATGTCATCCACATATATTTGGCACACAAACAGTTCACCATCATATGTCTTCGTGAAGAGAGTGGGGTCGAGGGAACCAGGTTTGAAGCCTTTGCTCTTCAGGAAGTCTTTGAGTGTGTCATACCAAGCCCTAGGGGCTTGTTTGAGGCCATACAGTGCCTTGTTGAGCTTGTACACCATATCGGGATGTTTTGGATCTTCAAAGCCAGGCGGTTGTGCAACATACACTTCTTCGTCAATCTTGCCATTGAGAAAAGCGCTCTTCACATCCATTTGATGCATAAGAATGTTATGATGATTTGCATAGGCCAGCAGTATGCGTATGGCTTCAAGTCTAGCCACAGGAGCAAATGTCTCACCGAAGTCAATCCCTTCAACTTGAGTATATCCTTGAGCAACGAGACGAGCTTTGTTTCTGACAACTTGACCATGCTCATCTTGCTTGTTGCGATATATCCATTTGGTGCCTATTATATTGTGATTGTGAGGATCAGGACGCTTAACTAGTTCCCATACATTATTCAGCTCAAACTGTTGAAGCTCTTCTTGCATAGCTTGAATCCATTCAGGTTCCATGAAGGCTTCATCAACTTTCTTGGGTTCAAATATTGAGACAAATGTGAAGTGCCCACAGAAATTTGCTAGTTGTGTTGCCCTTGAACGAGTGAGTGGACCTGGTGCATTGATGCTATCAATTATTCTCTCAATCTGTACTTCATTTGCAACACGAGGATGTACAGGACGAAGATTTTGCTCTTGCTGATCATTGTCATCATTAGAAGGATTGTCTTCAGGATGAGCATTGTCTTCAGGTTGATCATTGTCTTCAGGTTGATCAGGTGCGGAGATGATAAGTTCCTCTTCAGGCTGAGCTTCAGAAGGTATGATTTCTCCAGTTCCCATAAGTTTGATTGATTCACTAGATGGAACTTCATCTAGCACATTTGGCAGGTGCTCTCTTTGCGAGCCGTTAGTCTCATCGAACCGCACATCCACAGTTTCAACCACTTTATAGTGAAAGAGGTTGAAGACTTTGTAGGAGTGTGAATCCTTTCCATATCCAAGCATAAAACATTCATGTGCTTTTGGTGCAAATTTTGAAGTGTGATGTGGATCCTTGATCCAGCACCTGGCACCAAATACTCTGAAATAACTGACATTTGGCTTCTTGCCAGTAAGGAGCTCATAGGATGTCTTGTTCAGAAGCTTGTGAAGATAAACACGGTTGATGATATGGCATGCAGTATCAATGGCTTCAGGCCAGAATTTTCTTGGAGTCTTGTATTCATCAAGCATCGTCCGAGCCATCTCAATAAGTGTTCTGTTCTTGCGTTCGACGACGCCATTCTGCTGTGGCATGTATGGAGCTGAGAATTCATGTGTGATGCCCAAAGTATCAAGATATGTATCTAGGCCGGTGTTCTTGAATTCAGTGCCATTGTCACTTCTGATGTGCTTTATCTTGACGCCATAGTTGTTCATTGCTCGATTGGCGAAGCGTCTGAAGACATCCTACACTTCAGTCTTGTAGAGGATTATATGCACCCAAGTGTATCTTGAATAATCATCAACAATGACAAAGCCATAGAGACAAGCAGTAGTAGTAAGAGTTGAGTAATGAGTGGGACCGAAAAGATCCATGTGGAGCAGTTCGAAGGGTTGAGTCGTTGTCATGATTGTCTTCGAGAGATGCTTGGCCCTCGTCATCTTTCCTGCTTCACAGGCACCGCATAAGTGATCCTTCTTGAACTTGACGCCCTCGATGCCTATGACATGCTTCTTTCTTGCAAGAGTGTGCAAGTTCCTCATGCCAGCATGCCCTAGCCTCCGATGCCAGAGCCAGCATTCTGAAGCTTTTGCTAGAAGACATACGGCAAGTTGTGGTCCTGCTGAGAAATCTACCACGTACAAATCATCTTTCCAATACCCTTCAAACACTAGAGACTTGTTAGATTCCATTAGAACAAGGCAACGATATTTTCCAAACATCATAATCATGTTTAAATCGCAAAGCATTGAGACAGACATTAAGTTGAAACCAAGGGATTCAACAAGCATGACTTTATCCATGTGTTGATCCTTTGAGATTGCAACTCTACCTAGACCCAATATCTTACTTTTACTAGTGTCAGCAAATGTGATGTGACTTTTGTCAGATGGACGTAAGGTTGAGTCCATAAGAAGGCTTCGCTTGCCAGTCATGTGATTGGTACACCCACTATCAATAATCCATTATGAAGCAGCCGGTGTCGTACCCTTGGCACCGCGTGCCATGAAGCGGTAGGTAGGAGCGGAGTAGTCCTTGTCATTTGCATCGGTGTCGGTGACGGAGTCATTGTCTTCGGTGTTGAAGATGGACTTGGCAACGTATGCTGTAGCCAGACTCGCAACGCCAGAATCGGACTCCTCCTCAGACTCCACCTCCGCCTCCTCAGAAGCGGACTCCTCCTCTGAATCCATTTCCTTGCCAACAAACGCACGTGCCTTGCCAGATGAGCTCTTCTTGTGTGATGAAGACTTTGAGGAGGACTTGGAAGAAGACTTTGAGTATTTCTTCTTCTTCTTGTCGTCAGAATCATACTCCTTGCTCTTCTTTTTCTTCTTGTTCTCATTGTCCCACTGTGGACACTCAGAGATGTAGTGGCCAGGTTTCTTGCACTTGTGGCATGTTCTCTTCTTGTAGTCATGAGCAGAAGCTTCATCATTCCTTGAGCTTGATCGTGAGGACTTTCTGAAGCCTTTCTTCTTGGTGAATTTTTGGAACTTCTTCACAAGCATAACAAGCTCCTTTCCAATGTCTTCAGGATCATCAGAACTGCTGTCAGACTCTTCTTCAGATGAGGAGACAGCTTTTGCCTTCAAGGCACGAGTTCGCCCATATTTGGGACCATAGATGTCTCTTTTCTCAGAAAGCTGAAACTCGTGTGTGTTGAGCCTCTCAAGTATGTCAGACGGATCGAGTGTTGTGAAGTCAGGACGTTCTTAAATCATCAGGACTAGGGTGTCAAACGATCTGTCAAGTGATAACTTCATGCTTGGTGATCTCAGTGGCGCCGAGGGCTTGAAGCTCATTTGTGATGCAGTGAGTCGATCAAACGTGAGCTGAACATTCTCATTGTCATTTCTCTTGAAGCGGTTGAAGAGGTTATGAAGGACACTGATTCTCTGATCTCTCTGGGTTGAGACGCCTTCGTTGACCTTGGAGAGCCAGCCCCAGACTAGGTTAGATGTTTCCAGAGCACGCACACGACCATACTGTCCTTTGGTCAGATGACCATAGATGATGTTCTTGGCAGTGGAGTCCAGTTGAACGAACTTCTTGACATCAGCAGCGGTGACACCTTCACCAGCCTTGGGAACGCCATTCTTGACGACATACCATAGGTCGACATCAATGGCTTCAAGATGCATGCACATCTTATTCTTTCAGTAGGGATATTCGGTTCCATCGAAGACTGGGCACGCAGCGGAGACTTTGATTATCCCTGCAGTCGACATAGCTAAAACTTCAGGTGGTTAAACCGAATCACACAGAACAAGGGAGTACCTTGCTCGGATACCAATTGAAAGTTCTAGTGATCGACTAGAGGGGGGTGAATAGGCGATTTTTATGAAAGTCTTCAAAACATGGAAGTTTTGAAGACAAACGATAGAAATAAACCTATTACCATGCATCGGAAGGCAGACTACACTAGGCAAACCATAGTCAAGTATTCAATGGAGTGAAAGCACAATGACTAATAGCAGCTAGGCAGTAAAGATCAGGTAGGAAGATATTGTGAAGCCAATCAGAACAAGCAGTCACTCAGTGAAGACAAAAGATAAAGCAATCATACAATGACTTCACAAGGACCAACAGTAAGTAAAGGGAAGGGAAGGATGAAACCAGTGACCAGTTGAAGACAATGATTTGTTGGACCAGTTCCAGTTGCTGTGACAACTGTACGTCTGGTTAGGGAGGCTGAGATTCAACTCAGAAGACCTCGTCTTCACCTTATTCCCCTTGAGCTAAGGACACCCAGTCCTCGCCCAATCACTCTGGTAAGTCTTCAAGGTAGACTTCCAAACCTTCACAGACTTCGTTCACTGGCGATCCACAATGACTCTTGGATGCTCAGAACGCGACGCCTAACCGGCTGGAGGATTCACAGTCCTCAAGTGTAATAAGTCTTCAGATCACACAGACAGGAAGACTTAAGTGATGCCTAACACTCTCACTACACGACAACACCTAATTGGGGGCAATTAACTGCCGGAAGAAATAGTAGAATAAGGGCAAACCATATGCCGGGAATTTTAGTACTGCCGGTAGAAGTACTTAAGGGCAGAATAACTGCCGGGAGAAGATGAGCAACGAGGGCACCTAAACTGCCGGCAATGACAAACGCTTCTTAGGTCACTCTATCTGCCGGGAGAAGTACCCCTCGGCCCATTATCTGCCAGGGACTGAGTGGTGCAAGATATTGGGCCTAAACGCGCGCTAGCCCCAAGCCCAATTTCCCTTCCCCAAATCCCTCCACCCAGACCCACCGCCGCCACCCAACCACTCCACCGCTATCCCTTCCGAACCCTAGTCCTAGCCACCCCGTTCTTCCTTTCCCTGTGCGCCGCCGCCCCTACCTCTCTTCCTCCATTGACCTCCAATTCGGTGGAAGCAGCCCAGCCTAATCATGGCCGGATCTAGCCGCACTGGTCATCGGTGCTGCCAGATCTGGTCGCCTCCGGGCCTCATCAACGCCGCCCCGGTTGTTCACCTCTCCACCGCCACTTCCCCCATCGCATCTCATCCGTCTCGCCTAGATCCATGAGAGGGTAAGACCTGGAGAGTAGCCGCCTGTCTCCCGAGGAGCTCGTCCCCGGCGGACCCTCCATGGACTTCCTCCATTGTGGCAGATCGACCACGAGCTACATTGACATCGAGCGACATCGAGCGTTCCTCTTCTTCGTGGGGCGTGCACCTTCTGGGGGTCTAGGCGTGCAGCACCTGCTGCTATGGAGGACGGATGGCGCAGTGCTTCTATCATCATCGTCGGGCTCAAATTCCTGTATGTATGGATCAAGATGTCATCCCCTGTTTTTTTCCCTTCCATTTCTGTTTATAGAGTACATCAAGGACACACTCACATTCAGAAAGCACCAATTAAAACTTGTGTATCAAATAACCATTATTGTAGGAGAATTATGAAGTAATTTTCATTTACAAACTTATCTAGTATTCTGATAACGTAATGGAACTTTTACCTTTAATTAACCAATATACATAGCAGTACGCATGGTTTAAGCCTTGAGCATTAGTTCAGTTATGCGTACATTCTGTGAAGGTTTGTTGCTCCAATTTGCCATATGGTGGAGAAACCATATAGTTGAGTTTGTCCTTATCAGCTATAATAGCAAAAGTATATGATCCTATTTCAGCTCAAATAGCCAGTTCTATTTCAGGTCAAAGAGTCAGTTTTAAAAACAAAACAAGAAAAGGGTCAGGTATAGTATACGAGGTGAGATGGAAGATTCTTAGAATTTAGGCCATGTTTCATTTAAAAAAGAAGGCTATGCTATTGATATTTACTTTCAGTTCTTATCCATCTCTCGAAGATAAATATTGCGGGTGAGATTGCCGCCCAAATATGAACTGTTCGGAACCTTCGAACTTGTGCAATGTTCTTCTGCTAACAAAATCTCGAGATTTGGCAATTTTCATCAGTTGTTTCGATTATGCTTCATTATTCAAAATCTTTTGTCTTTGTGATATGTAATCTCGCACCTCATCGGCTTTCTTCTGATACAGAATGGCATGTATTTATATGTGTCTTTGAGAAAAATATTGCATCATCATTATTATATCAGTATATGCCACCGGAGAAAACATAAGGTGCAGTTGAGAATTAAAACAAATATTTTACATTTTGTATTGTGTTTGATTGTCGAAGACTAAAAGTATAAATACCAACTACACTTTACTCGTTCTGTTGCTAACCAAGTAACCATCATTACAGAAGCTGGCATGTTCATTTGAAAAATAGATAAAAGAGGACAAGGGGATACTAGAAGATACAAGCATGTAAGCAATAGTTCTTGTGATTATATTTACCAATGAACATTATGGTTGATTGCTTAAAAATCTTTGCTTCTAATGAAGCTGGAAGTGGATTCTAAGCGTATGGCAGAAGCAGCAATGCGACCAGAAGCAAGGTGGGGTAATAAGCCTTGTACTCACTTACCTCTTTACATTGTTTAGATCTGTGGCTGTCTCACCCCTTGTAAAGTAGTAATTTTTGAAACCGGTTTTCTCCAAGGCATTAGTTGCACCTTTCTTATACATGTGTATCCTGTATATTAGCAAAAACTGTGAAATAGCATAATGCCGTGTTGGAAACTTGGAATTCACGATTGCACTTAAAATGGTCGTTATCTTCATGATAGCTCCAAGCTTTATTCTAGAAGCGTACTTTAGTTAGATACTGTCAACTCATGTTGATTCGGAACTTGAGTGTAGCATGATGAAAAATCGGAAGTAGTATGCTACTTTTGCTTGGTAGAAACATGACTTGTCCTCTTGGCACAGTATACATCTCATTGTACTGCCAGTGCATTTCATTGATTGATTGATTCCAAGGCATTCCTAGTAAATAGTATAGCAAAGCTTAATCACCAAATTGGCACACTGGCGATCAATGTTGATTATGAAGGTAGATTTATTTCAATCTGAAAGAAGAACCTTGCATTAATTGAAGCATCATATGCAGCCTCTGAACTATGGCAAAGTTCACAGTTTTTATTTATGCCTACACTAGAAAATTACTTCACTGGTTATACACCATCAAACCATAATACAGTTATATCTTGCAGCAATACTTATATCAGTAATGACATCACTCAGAATTAAGTGATGGCTATATGTCTCGTGACAAGTTTGACAATGACCTCAAGATCAGCAATATGCTCCTGAACTGGTACCTTATGCATGATTCATAAGTAACATAGATTGGGGTTAACCAACACAGGTGGTCAGTTCTTTGCTCGATGAACTTCTCGTGCCTACTTTGTTATTTCTTTGCAATTTCACCCTTCTTGATGTAATCAGATTGGTATTGTATATGAGCCAAAGTTAAAAATTGTTTTTAGTCATAAACAGAGTTGATATATTTGCTTTTACTTCTCTGAGTTACTTTGATGCCAGCTTTCATAGTACTAATTGATCTATTTCTTTGCATAACTATATCATGTATAATACTCCCTCCATCCCATAATATAAGAGTTTTTTGACCTCTTATATTACGGGATGGAGGGAGTAGCTTATAAGATGCATTGATTTCTGTTCTTGTAGCCGGCTATGACCAATGTATGCATAGGTCCAGAATTTGTGAATACTATAAAGAAAACTATAGTATCTTGTCTACAAGATTATATATTGTAATTCTTATGTATATTGTTGCAGGTTTCTCAAATATACACAAGTTTCTGGACGTTTGAAGATCTACAAGTTGCTGGATGTTTGGACGATCTAACAAGTTGGTGGAGTGATAATATATATTACCTTCATCCCAAATTACTTGTCTTGGACTATAACGTGTCTAGATACATCCGTATCTAGACAAACAATTTGGGACAGAGGGAGTATGTAATATGCCTTGTTTGTTGAGCTTGGAGATGTTGTTAAGTTTCACTTTGCCATTTTGGTGGTTGTTTTGGCACAAAAGCCAGAGAATTCTCATTTTGATTGTGCCACAATTTCTTTTCCTAGAAACCGATGTACTTTGCATTGTGGCACAAGGTTATGTATTTGATTCGTTAATGTTATTGAATGAGACCTTGCATGTAACATTGATTAAAGTGTATGTATAACTTTTGTGGTCTGTCCTGATTTGCCTCAACATACTGATTGTGTATTAAAATTAGGGATGTGTTGCATAGCTTGTGAAACAACACGTGTGATGGCAGAATACACTGGTCACGGCAGGCAAACTGCCAGGTAAACGTCTTTGCATAGGCAGTCAAACTGCCGGTAAGATGTAGTTCCTACTATGTGAATAACCTGCCGGGAAAAAACAAACTGCCGGCAAATACACTAGTCATGGCAGACAAACTGCCGGGAATTGTTTATCTGCCGGGAGAAGTAATCCCCGGCAGCCGTTCTTGTGGCAGTTCTATCTGCCGGGAGAACCACTGTCCCGGCAGTTTGTCTGCCCTTTAAAGAGCCTTCTCCCGGCAGTTTTACTGTCCTTACATCAGTGTTGTGGTGTAGTGTCTTTGACTCTGGGTGTTTAGGGATTTATCCTCGCAAGGAATTCTCTCTCAAAGGCTTCGAGGTGGGTTGCTCTCAAACGACAAAAACCGTGCACTAACTCTGAGCAGCCAACCGTTTATGGTTGTAGGGGTGGGCTATTTATAGCCACTAGGCAACCCGACCTGATTTGTCCGAAATGACCCTTGGTCACTAAGAAACTGACACGTGTTCCAACGGTCAGATTTCAAACACACACGGCAACTTTACTTGAGTTACAAGCAAAGCTGACTTATCCAACTCTGGACAAGATTTGCTCTCATAGTCTTCACTCGAAGACATAGGATTTTGGTTAAGCATCACTTCAGTCATTCTGACTGGTTCACTTGGACCCCACTTAACAGTACGGTGGTTCCTATGACTCAACAAAGAAGAAAAAGAACGACGAAAGAACTAAGTCTTCGCGCTCCATAGTCTTCATGCGATGTCTTCTCTTGTCATAGTCTTCAATGTGAATGTCTTCACATACCACCTTTGACTTCAATGTCTTCTTACATTTTTAGGGGTCATCTCTGATAGGAAAACCGAATCAATGAGGAACTTCTACCTGTGTTATCCTGCAATTATCACAAACACATTAGTTCCTCAACTAGGTTTGTCGTCAATACTTCAAAACCACCTAGGGGTGGCACTAGATGCACTTACAATTTTGCCTTCGAAGCCTTCCGCTGTTATCTTCATTAGATGGCCTTCAGCCATATTATTGTAATAGTACTCTCTTTTTTAAGATATTCAATGTAATAAGTGTGTGATTGCACTCTGTTATAAAACCTTCAAATACTGTGTGTATCAGCATTACCAATTCAGGGATGACACTTATGCACAGATATTTGACCGTTTGAGGTCGGATCGCTACAGTTTCCTTCATCTTCTGCTCTCTGCTGGCTTATGGCATGCCCACTCTCTCTTACTTATCTTCTCGCCATTGTACCCTCTCTTGTAATGTTACAATAAGCTGTCAATGGAATTGAGCACCTGTCGGTGCCTTGCTTTGTTAAAAAAAAGGTTTACAGAGTCAGAAACGGTATGTACATGGCTAGGAAAGCGACTATTGATTTGAGAATGTTTCTTGTCATTGGCAGTGCAAAGTATTCCATCTAACCCAAGACTAAGATTTTATTATCCCAAATGCTAGTGTACGCTTGAGCTTTTGCATGTTTGGGCGCACGCAAAGACGAGTGGTGTCTCAGTCTAGGATGGGCGTGTTAAGTAAAAAAAAATGAAGGCAAATTGTTTGCCTCATTCATTGATTAAGCAAAAGGAAATTACCAAGTTAATTGATTGAAAACCGACACAAACTGCTGAGTGGCACTCATGAGTGGCACTCATGTAATACCCCAAACACAACTCAATGACAAGATCGCACACAGGCGTCATTGCCCTTCCTAAATTCCGAGCAAACTGACTCCGACTTCATCGAAGACAAACATTAACCCATTCCTCGCCGTGAAGACAGTGCTGAAACATGAGAAGACCAATGCCAGAACCAGAAACTCAGCCACCCGCACCGAGAGTAGCACAGCTCCAGTTTCTGAAACACTCCTATCCCATCGGTTTTTCACCTGTAGACGAAGGGGAGCAGGAAGCTGAGGGCACGAGTTGGTCGTAGCGGGAGGCGACAAACTGCAGGGGTATTATTTCCAAGTAGTAGCTCATAGGAACGGAATGATCTTACACCTGCATTCCACCGGTTTATTTGTATGAGCATGTAAAAGTACTCCGGTTGGTTTCAAATCTCCAGTTGCCGTTTCTGTCACCAAAATGCATTTCTGTATTGTTTCAGCCAAACAGGACTTTACAAGCAGAAACAATTACAAGGGAATATTCGAAAGTTCTGTTGGTGGCCGGTAAAATACCTTTGTAAAAAGTTTACATGGGTATATACTTCCAGAGCTCACAAGCTCTCAGTTAGATCATTTCTGACGTCCACACACCTTTCTTTTCTTGTTTCAATGATGACAGATATGTGGATGACTCGGTAAAAAGGACAATGTAACAAGATAACATGAATTTTTGTTCACCCATCTAATAGGGAGAACGATCCAAGTCGAGCACAGGCAAGTCAAGAGGGATACTCACGAGGATAGAAAAACTACCAAAATAGGCCATTGCCGCCTCAAACTACTTGACCTCCTCTTTTCATATTAGAGGATTTTGAATGGCCACATCGACCATTGCAAGAACATCTATGCTGGTTTGACCATGCAGATTATAGCGTAAAGGCCCACACCAAGCTCAAACCATAGGCGACGAGCCTAACATTCTTCAAAAATCTTCGATAACTAGCTCCTGGCCTGAAAAACCAAAAACAAATTTTGTGAACAGAATAAACTTTTCTACAAAGTTTAACGTGCATATAGCCCAGAGTTCACATTCTTTGACTAAGGTGTCCTGTTGGAAATTCAACTAGGAGTATATGTATTCATAATATCTTCAAGTAAATTCAGTTGCAGGCACAGAAAATTGCTAGGTGGGTTTAAGTTCATATACAAGAACTTCTAGAAAGCTCGCTAGAACTCATGATGTAGGCGCAAAACCATCCCTCAGAAAAAGAAAAAACACAGCTGTGGGCGTAGCATGCGCTGGACAACTTCACAGCTCTACCATGATTGAATGGACAATGAACCAACTTTAGTCAGAAAATTGTGTTAATAACACCATGAAATTCACTACTTGCAAACATGACCACTCGGGCAACAAGAAACACTGTAGAAATGAACTAACAGAGCCAGTGCCACAGGCCTATATAGGGACTTATTTTAGACGGGAACGCATACAAACATGGCCCAATATAGGAAATGTAATAATGCCGTCACAAGTGGATGCCTAGGGTCGCCTCACGCTGCATTCTGCCCCTACCTCATATGGTGCCTTTTGCATTGAGGTGTCCCCATGGGTGGTGCGATCTCAATAGTTGGTGTGGCTTACATTTGTTTTGAATATATGCCATACAGGAAACAGCAAGCACAAGCATACTCTTCCAATAAATCCAAGATGTAACAAGAGATTTGAATAAATCCATAAGATGTAACAAGAGATACTGAACTGGTACTTACGCTGCAAGTTGGGATGCCGAAGATGACTCGACATTTATCATGGTTGCCCTGGTCGAAGAAGTTTACATGGACCTTATAGAAGAGATCACTAATACCGACCTCATGTAATTGATATTTATTGAGGGCATGCCAGTTTTGGGGTAGCCTATTTTCGCAGCAGCAGCATGATGACATGGAAGTAAGCACCCCCCCACCACAAACACACAAGCATCGAACCACTTAAGGAACAGATTTTTCCATCTTGAGAAGTGAGCAAGAACATATCAAAACATACATCCCAGAATGGAGATTAATCCCCACCCCTTCCCGGTTCAGTGAAACAACAACAGATATTTCATATTTGAGTACTAAGATCGATGTAGAAGTCCAACATCAGGTTACTTCTTGAGCATTGACTCAAGGAGAAGAGACAAAGTGGGCAGTTTTGGCCATCTAGAGATATAACCAAGACAAAATTAATTCAAAATATATATTTGAGAATTGAGAAATTTTTACCATGTCCAAGAATACACTTTTTATCAGTAGAACCAAATTTTTTAACTTTTAAAATTTGGATAAGAATTCTAGCATTCACTTGAGAAGGTGAGGCGCGATGGGCCCATTTTGGCCACTTAGAGAAGCAATCAAGAGAAACACAAGTCAAAACATAAATTCAAACATTCAGATTAATGTGGAAATCCAACATCACATTACTCCTTTTAAATTAGTAGAAGCATGGTTTTTTTTGTATCAAAATTTGGATCAACCTCAAGCATTCACAAGGCAAGACACAATAGGTCGGTTTGGCTATTTAGAGCGTAACCAAGAACAAAACAAGTTAAAACACACATTTGAGAATTGAGATTAATGCCAGGTACAAAGATTATGTTACCAGTTGAACCATGTTTTTTTTTTACTTTGAGATTAGGGTAGGAGACCTAGCATTCACTCAAGAAGGAGAGCCGGGCCAGGTAAGGTTTGACCAGTTAGACAAGTAATCAAGGAAAACAAGTCAAAAACATACATGTAAGATTAATGCCAGGATCCAAGACTGCAATTAGAATACTTAATTTTATCAGTTGAGCCATGCTTTTTGTATTTTGTGAAATTTGAATCGGTCTTGCGTTCACTCAAGGAGGCAAGGCGTAGTGATTTGGGATTAAACTCCGGTGATGTCTCATAAATCAGCTGAACTATAACATCCTAACAAAAAAGGAGCCCGATATTATTGGGCGTAGCCAGGCTTGGGTGGAGACAGAGAACTCCACCATAAGCATTACTGAGTGTTCTAGCAGCAACCTGACACATGAGACATTCAATCGCCCACGTGCGGAAACAACATAAATTCCATGGGGACATTCATCAATTGAATGAACAGCACAAGAAAACTTAAGAGTACGTACCGAGATAGGTCCGGCCGCCGGAGCGGCGGCGGCGGCGGCGGCTGCTGCTGACGGAGCAGGCGCATGCAGGAGTTCTCCTGATCTGGCCAACGGGTGGTAGGTTTTCTTGAGAAAGAATCGCAGGGGGCCATGGCTAATCGACCGATGGGCGTACAAACTACGGTTCCCTGTGAACAAAGCGGGCTAACAAATCTTCGACTCCTCAGAAAGTTGACGTGGGTGTTGTTGGGATGGATCGAATTGTCTGTGCCGCTGCAGATTAATCATACGCGAAACTGAACCTGACCAATAATCCGCCTGCTAGTGGAGCTCCAGTCGTATTAGAATGCCGGATTTGTATCAAGCACGAGAACAGTGGCCATGCCCGCCGCCGCCGAAGGAGTGGGGAATTGGCGAGGGCATATTTCCTGGTTGCGCCAGGTCTCAACAGCTTTTTTCTTTGAGGAACGACAGGTCTCGACTGCTAACTGGGCCTAGGAGGAAAGTCTGTACAATAAAGTGCTGACAGGGCTTTGGGCCGAACAAATCAACAAGGTGCGGTGCCCAAGAGATAAAAAAACCTGTTGATACTCTTGTAAAGATAACATGGTATTGTCTAAAAAAAAGATAACATGGTAATCACCTTGCAATAAAAAGTACTTTAATGTCAAGAAAAAAGTAGTCGTCTGGTAAAATTGAAGGGAAAATGTTCTCCAGAAACATACCTGCATCTAATGATCATATGGCAATTTTACAAAAAAAAAAACTGCGTTTTGTAAATTCCTGGAATTTTTTTTTGTAATAGCCACATGGAAAATTAAGGGGAAATAGTTTCTCAAAAAGCATGATTTTTTGAAAATTTGCTTGTAGTCATCACATAGCCATATTTACCAAAAAAATGTTTTCATAAGACAATGACAAAAAAATACAGAAAAAATGTGAAATAGTCACATAATTAGTCTTGGTATGTTAAAAAAATTGTCGTGGCACATCGTTGTAAGATTGACGAAGTCAGCACTGGCACCTCCGTAGTCGGTGGGAACGTGTCCTCTCAGTAAACGAACATCACCGCTAAGTTTAATTAAATCCAAAAAAATGCGAGCACCAACGCCAAATCTAGGCTTAGTTCTCGGGTGTAGCCTCTAGTTAAAAAGAGTATTTTGGTCGCAATACGTAGTTGACTAGCTACCATGATTGAACATGAATAGATTAGAAGTTTTTTCGTAAAAAGAAGGATACAAAAAATTATATAACGAGATAGTAATAACAGGTATGTATATTCCACGTATATTTCCATGCACGGGGAGGCCTTATACACTTACAAACTTACGGTGAAAGAAACAATGTTGTTACTTCCACGGCTCATTGGCCGAACGAAACATTGAGACGCACATGCGTGCACGCACGCATATTCTTCACACGACCCATCACGCACAAATCAAGCCAGCCCTCAAACACGCGGGGCAAACACACTTGAACACTCGATGTATCATATACCGTAGATAACAGCTTTTGTCGGAGCGGTTGATCATCCAACGGCCCACAACTTACCGAGAGGCGAGAGCTTCCCCAGGAGAACGAGCTCCTTTCACTCCACCGTTGGAAGTTGCTGGTGCGTCGCCGGGACGGTGAAGATGAACTCGTAGACGGCCACGGCGAGGGGCCCGCCGGCGAGCGGGCCGACCCAGTAGACCCAGTGGTTGGCCCAGTTTCCGGAGGCCAGCGCCGGCCCGAAGGACCTCGCGGGGTTCATGGACGCGCCGGTGAGCGCGCCGCCGGCGATGGTGTTGGCACCGACGAGGAGGCCGGTGAGCAGCGGGCCGAACCCTGGCGCGGAGCTCTTGGGGTCGAGGATGGCGGCGTAGATGGTGAAGAGCAGCGTGAAGGTGAAGACGACCTCCGCCACCACGCCCTGGATCGGGCCCACGCCCGCCGCCAGCGCGTGCACCGGAGTGACCTGCAGCGTGACACGCCGGAGCGTGCACAGATCGTCAACAGTGGCACTTACTATTGTGGTAGTAGCTTGAGGTTGTCAGGCTGGCATGCATGTGACAGGTAGGAGGAACGACGGCGACGTACCAGTCCGCCGGTGAGGGCCCTGAGCAGGATGCAGGCGAGGGAGGAGCCGAGCATCTGGGCGAGCACGAAGAAGCCGGCGCGGATGAGGGTGATGTGGCCGCCGACGGCGAGGCTGAGCGTGACGGCTGGGTTCATGTGGGCGCCGGAGATGTGGAACCCTGCGGTTGCGAACACCGCCACCACCAGCGCATGGCCCAGCGCCACCGCGATCAACGCCGCCGACGTGTCGCCTCCGGCTGCGACTGCTTGTCCTGATTAACAATGCACAAAAGAAATCAGCAGCCTGCGGATCCTGAAACGCTGGTTCAACACTGCATTTTCTCAAGACGATCGTGCCATCAAACGGCAAATGCGGGTGATATGGAAGGAACATAATGGAAGGGTATCTTCACGGGAGCACTGGACTGGACATGACAAATCTGAAGCTCTAGGTGGTCGCGACATATCTCTCGATCAGGTGTTCTCTTGATTGAAGTCTATACAATACAGTGCCGCATCACCGACCCAGAGGTGCTTCAAAGCGAGATGACATGCATGCCAGTACTTTATTAACTGAAATTAAGCTTAATATTAACTTTTTTTTGCCGCAACAAAGAGGGAGAAGAAACTTGACAACTCAATAATCCACATGGTGACGTGCGAGCTTCGTAAACCAATATAATATGCAAGCATTGGTGCTGTAAATTTTGAGACTTCGACGTGGCAAGGAACCCACCGCTCACAACCTACTGGTTCTACTCTGTCACTTTCTATCTCAACCGATTCCTCAGACGCCTTCTTTGTCATTTTTTTACGATATCCAAACTTCGCGCAGGTGTTTCCATTTTTCTAGGGGCAAAACACACGTGTCGTCCTGTAATTGGTAGGTGTGTGTGCCCCACCTAGTTGTATAACCAACTAAACAAAGTAATAGAAAAATATTGAACGGTTGATTCAGGGGCTGTGCACAGCATGCACGGAACGAACGGATGTAGCCGGCATTAAAGTGGGCGGAGGAGCACTGCCCGCACGTACCTCCGACGATGGCGGAGCCGACGCCGACGAAGACGAAGAGGAAGGTGAGGACGAGCTCGCCGAGCACGGCCCGGAGGCAGCCGGGGTCGGACGCCTCGCGGCGGTGGCCCAGCGCTATCTTCGGCATCTTCGATCGATCCCTGGGGGGAGGCGCCTGTCGATGATCTTATCAGCGGATGGCCAAGACAGGAGCAATCGATCGGTGGATGCCGAGCGCGCTGGATGTTTGTGTCTTTGTGTGTGCTCGTTCACTGGGGGACGCCGGCTATATATAGGCAGGATATATTTTTGTACGGGGGATTTAATTTGGCAAGTCAAAAGGCTATAATGGCGCGCCTCAAATATTCTTCTTCCATGCGGTGCAAAAGAGCTGTGCACGTACGACGTCAGCTGGAGCATGCAGGTGCACTGCACACAGGTCACGCCTGGTGTCTTCCCTGTTGCAGTTGCAGATCACAATGGTAAAAAGTTTTTTTTTTTGAAACTACAATGGTAAAAGTTTGGAACACGTAGGTCCTCCTCTCCGGCCAGCCCGTTTGATTTGTAAGTAACTAGTACAAAAACATGTACATATTTTTTCTGTCAAAAAATTACCATTGCAAGGTAGGGCGTGACTGTACTTTGCACATGGGCCAACCAACTTAACATGGTGAATTGATCGTTGCTCAGATGGTCGGTGGAACCAATCCATCAGATTTCAAGTTCCTAGACTTTACTAGTGCTCGCATTTTTCTGGATTTATTTTTAAGCTTTCTGGTGAGGAGGAGACGTTTCCTTCGACTACGATGCGTATTTGGTGACTTTGTCGATTTCAAAATGTTGTGTTGGTTCAGTATCTTGAAGGTGCTCATAGGAGTGTAGTGTGCATGCTTACTTTCATAGGGGGAGTGTGTGTGCGTGTATGTGATCATTTGCGATTGTATTGTGTAAACAAAAAACTTAACATGAAAACACAAATTATTTGTTTTCTCAAATTTATTCCCTCCGTTCACAAATATAAGATATTTTGAACTACGTAGGGACCAAAATGACGAATAAACACCTTAACATGTGTCTATATACAACTGATTCATAAAAAGGTTAGAACATCTTGTGGACTGAAATAAGTAGTTTTTTTAGTATAATTATGATTTTATTCCCCTCTTGTATGTTTTCCACTTTGAAAGTCTAAGATATCAGTGAAGTTTGCGAGTTGTTCCTGATTCTTTCACGAAGTATCCTATTTTTCTTCATGTTTCCCATTTTCAATTCAATTTTTGGGAATTTATAGAATAAAATTCACTGGCTATCCATTACATGTCTAGATTCACCCCCACAGCAAACTCCACCTTGTAGTACTCAGCAATAGCCTTCCTTGAGGGCGCTAAATGTCAATGACGGGCGACCTCCATGGAGGTCGTTGAAAAAAATAGAAAACATATTTTAAAGTTTTAAAAATATCTTTAAAAATCATATATGTTTACATGTATGTATTCTACATGTGTGAAATTTTGAAGATGAAATACATTACGGTGAGAGATACGCAAAAAGACAAATCGTAATTGTCAAACGGATGAATAGTACACACTGTTCACTATTATAAATGCAGGATTTCCTCTTTTTGTGTAGCTCTCACCACAATGTATTTCATTGTGAAATTTTATACACATGTTTAATATATCCATATGAATGTGTAGATTTTTTTTCAATTTTTTTAAACTCCAAATGTGATTATCTAATTTCTCAAAATAACCACATCCATGAAGGTTGCCCGCCAAAAGCCACACTCGAGGGCTCTAAAAGCCAATCGCGGGGGACCTTCATGGAGGTATGGTATCATATATGTGGTTAGTTCACGATCTTTGCTAAAAACTTGATTACTAGTTAAGCTTAGTTAACCATTATTAATACCGATGGTGTTAGGCACCCTATCCGCTATAATTAAATTCAACGGGATAATATGCCGTCGACTGTTATTAATACCAATGGTGTTAGGCACCCTCTCAGTTGTAATTAAACTCAACGGGATAAATATACGACCATTATTGATACCAATGGTGTTGGGCACGGCCGGCTATATGCATCGCCTCGACATGGTGAGTCGATCATGGACCAAGAAATAGCCGATGGCTCATCATCGGCTTGGCATGGTGAGCAAAGATGACAGCTGACAATACCGTCGCCTATTGTAGTAACGGTCGACCGAGCATTACCGATGGGAGATTACCGATGGTGCTGTCAGGTATAGTCATAGCGGACGGTATTGTTCAAAAAAAAAAACCTATTGAACAACGTGTGCAACCCAATCATTCAAAAAAAAAAAAAAACCACGTGTTCTTCCTCTAGTGCAACTAAACAATATCTATTGAACAATCTCGCGTTTTTAGCCTCCATAGATCTCAAAATGCAATGTAATTCCAATCATATATCTTTGTTAGTTTTGCGTTTAGAAAAACATGTAAACGAAAGAAGCTCGTAGTGGAAGGCCATGTTCCCCGTCAATAGCAAGTCTTTGGTGACCCCCCCCCCCCCCCCCCCCCCCCACAATCAAAAAACGTTTTTGGTGGACATGTATGAGCGTACTCCTTCCATACGGAAATACTTGCCCTAGAAATGGATAAAATAGATGTATCTATGGATGTATCTATAACTAAAATAAGTCTAAATACAATCATTTCAAGGACAGGTATTTTCGGACGGAGAGAGTACACACGTGTGTGTGCGCACGTGTTGTACTTTCAAAACAATAAGATGTTGGAAAATTGGCCTTTTCGCTTAGAGGTTACTTGCTCCATTAGCAAATACTTGTCATTTTATAACGTGTGCAGTCAAATTTAGCAAAAACTCACGATATGTGTATGCAAGAACGTGAAGATTAGACAGGTGAAAATAACACCCTTGGTTTTGTTATGGAGAATATTTCCATAACAATGTATTTTATAACTTTTGCGAACATATATGATATAACATGAAGTGGTCAAAGTTGCATGTCGAAGAACTATGTTTTTCCTTAAAACGACATGAAACTTCCGAAATGCAAGTAATTTCTGAAAGCCTGATTCCAACATCGGAGGTACTTGTGTTCGTGCAAATTGGAACATCGTTGGTGTTATAGGGTTGGTCCACATTTGTGTTCAGCTCAAATAAACTTAGGATTTGTCTCCATACAAGTATATGAAATCAAACATTGTAAGTCTGACCAACTTTATAGAAACAAATAGTATCAACATTCATAATATGAAATCAATGTCATGAGAGCAATTCCAACGCGCCGACCCATTTCGTACGCGCGCATCCGTTTGGGTCGGCACGGACAGAAAAGTCGGCCCAACGTGTCGACCCAAACGGACGTGCGTCCGCTTTTCGTCCGCCTGTCGACCAATTCCTGGCCCATTTTTGAGCCAGATTTACGTCGGCGCGAACACGAGACCGACGCGCGTGCGCACCCGCCTACTCCTCCCCCTGGCCCGTTGGTCGGTGGCACACTCCACCATTTTCCTCCACTTTTCCCAAAACCCTCCCGCCCACGCGCGTTCCCACCGCTCGCCATGGACGACGACCTTGATGCCGACGCCGGCCTCGATGCCACCGCCGGCCTCGCCTCCCTTGCCTCGGCCGGCATCACGTCCACCCCCTCCAGCAAAGGCAAGCCTCGCGCCCCCCGCAAGACCGTCGCCGTGCCCAAGACGAAGAAGAAGCTGACGCCCGAGGAGCGGGCAAGGGAGTCGGCGAAGAGAAAGGGCCGGAGGCACGCGACGGACGCAAGGGAGGAGGCCATCGCAGCCGCCGCCATCGCCGCCGCCACACAGCGGGAGGCCACGAACGCCCGCGTCGCGGAGGCAACGTGGGAGGCGCTGATGTACCTAGGGTTAAACCCTGGCCATCACAGCCTCGTCAACGCCGCCGTGGCCGCGGCCAGCACCGGCTCATCTGCGTTTCCTCGGATGGTGCTGCCCTAGTCGCCCCGCGCGTCGGCGATGCAGCCGATGCCCGGCTTCCATGTCTACCCGCAGGCCTCTGACTCTCCGGGAGTGCTCGCCCGAGGTGAGCATGGTGGCACCTTCCACGCCCACGCCCATCGACCTTAACGCCACAACGGTGGCAGGTGGCTCGTCATCCGGAGGGGCGAGGAAACGCGCGCGACACATGCCAGCCGACATGCTGCCGGACACACGCAACCTGTTCGATGGAATACCGGCCTCCGGCGACGGTGACTACATGCATAACATCATCTTCGAGGGTGGTGCGGCGGCAGCTGGCGGTGCCGCCGGGGCTGGCTACGATCCCGAAGAGACACAAAGCCAGGATGGCCGAGGGGCGTTCACGCTGTCCACCTTTGATCAAGATCAGGTCGCCTTCATGCATGATCAGGTCGGTGTGGACCTGGACGGCTTCCCGCTCGATCACGTGTTTCCGGAGGACTACATGCTGGAGGAAGAGGATGAGTTGGACATCGATGGGAAGCCATTGTTCCAGGACGAGCTCGCCAACCAAGCCGCCGAGGGGAAGCCGAAGCGCAAGAGCAGGCGGACGAAGGCATACACGACGGCCGAGGACAAGCTACTTTGTGAGTGTTGGAGGGACATTGGGCAAGACCTGAAGATCGGCGCCGAACAAAAGGCATCAACGTTTTGGACTCGTGTCCATCGTGAGTTCCATGAGCGCAAGAAGTTTCCGCCGTACCAAATGCAAAGCACGCGCGGGTGAGTGTCCATTTCGAAGCGTTGGAAGGTGATCCAACAAGAGTGCAAAAAGTTTTGTGCCACTCTTGAGATCATTGAGGCATGCCCCGTGAGTGGCATCGGCATGCAAGACATGGTATGCTAGCAAGCGGCACTCTTTGTGTCATTCCGTTTATGCTTGCATGTCCATTTCCATATCCATTTGCCAATATGCTTGCATGCAATTCATTTGTAGGCATTCCAAGCTTTGGAGGCATTCAAGGTCCAACACGATGGCAAGTGCTTCAACCTCTTCCATTGTTGGAGGGTCATCAAAGAAGAGAAAAAGTTCAAGACGCAATATGCCGCCCTCATGTCGCATGGGGGAAAGAAGGCCGTGGAGGAGGTTGGGGACGACGAGAAGCAACGGCCAAGGGGGAAGACCAACTCCAAGGAGGACAAGCGGGATGGGGCGTCAAACACCTTGATCGCAAGCGTGGAGGACATGATGAGTAAGAAGGACTCAAAGGAGGAGCAGCGCCGATGATACAATGAAGAACAATGTGTTGGAGAACGTAGTAATTTCAAAAAAATTCCTACGCACACGCAAGATCATGGTGATGCACAGCAACGAGAGGGGAGAGTGTTGTCTACGTACCCTCGTAGACCGGAAGCGGAAGCGTTATAACAATGCGGTTGATGTAGTCGTACGTCTTCACGGCCCGACCGATCAAGCACCGAAACTACGGCACCTCCGAGTTTTTGCACACGTTCAGCTCGATGACGATCCCCGGACTCCGATCCAGCAAAGTGTCGGGGATGAGTTTCGTCAGCACGACGGCGTGGTGACGATCTTGATGTTCTACCGTCGCAGGGCTTCGCCTAAGCACCGCTACAATATTATCGAGGATTATGGTGGAGGGGGGCACCACACACGGCTAAGAGATCAATGATCAATTGTTGTGTCTCTGGGGTGCCCCCTACCCCCGTATATAAAGGAGTGGAGGAGGGGGCCGGCCAAGGAGGGTGGCGCGCCCAAGGGGGGGAGTCCAACTCCCACCGGGAGTAGGACTCCCCTTTTTCCTATTAGGAGTAGGAGAGGGAAGGAAGAGGAAGGAGGAAGGAAGGAAAGGGGGGGCCGACCCCCCTCTCAATTCGGATTGGGCTTGGGGGGGGCGCCCCTCCCTTGCTCCTTTCCCCTCCTTTCCACTAAGGCCCAATAAGGCCCATATACCTCCCGGGGGGTTCCGATAACCTCCCGGTGATCCGGTATTGTCCCAATCTTACCCGAAACCTTCCCGGTGTCCAAATATAGTCGTCCAATATATCGATCTTTATGTCTCGACCATTTCGAGACTCCTCGTCAAGTCCGTGATCACATCCAGGACTCCGAACAACCTTCGGTACATCAAAATATATAAACTCATAATGAAACTGTCATCGTAACGTTAAGCGTGCGGACCCTACGGGTTCGAGAACAATGTAGACATGACCGAGACACGTCTCCAGTCAATAACCAATAGTGGAACCTGGATGCTCATATTAGCTCCTACATATTCTATGAAGATCTTTATCGGTCAGACCGCATAACAACATACGTTGTTCCCTTTGTCATCGGTATTTTACTTGCCCGAGATTTGATCGTCAGTATCTCAATACCTAGTTCAATCTCGTTACCGGCAAGTCTATTTACTCGTTCCTTAATACATCATCCTGCAACTAACTCATTAGTTGCAATGCTTGCAAGGCTTATAGTGATGTGCATTACCGAGTGGGCCCAGAGATACCTCTCCGACAATCGGAGTGACAAATCCTAATCTCGAAATACGCCAACCCAACAAGTACCTTTGGAGAGACCTGTAGAGCACCTTTATAATCACCCAGTTACGTTGTGACGTTTGGTAGCACACAAAGTGTTCCTCCGGTAAACAGGAGTTGCATAATCTCATAGTCATAGGAACATGTATAAGTTATGAAGAAAGCAATAGCAACAAACTAAACGATCAAGTGCTAAGCTAATGGAATGGGTCATGTCAATCACATCATTCTCCTAATGATGTGATTCCGTTAATCAAATGACAACTCATGTCTATGGTTAGGAAACATAACCATCTTTGATCAACGAGCTAGTCAAGTAGAGGCATACTAGTGACACTCTGTTTGTCTATGTATTCACACATGTATTATGTTTCCGGTTAATACAATTCTAGCATGAATAATAAACATTTATCATGATATAAGGAAATAACTTTATTATTGCCTCTAGGGCATATTTCCTTCAGTCTCCCACTTGCACTAAAGTCAATAATCTAGTTCACATCGCCATGTGATTTAACATCAATAGTTCACATCACCATGTGATTAACACCCATAGTTCACATTTTCATGTGACCAACACCCAAAGGGCTTACTAGAGTCAATAATCTAGTTCACATCGCTATGTGATTAATACCCAAAGAGTACTAAGGTGTGATCATGTTTTGCTTGTCAGGGAAGTTTAGTCAACGGGTCTGCCACATTCAGATCCGTATGTATTTTGCAAATTTCTATGTCAACAATGCTCTGCACGGAGCTACTCTAGCTAATTGCTCCCACTTTCAATATGTATCCAGATTGAGACTTAGAGTCATCTGGATCAATGTCAAAACTTGCATAGACGTAACCCTTTATGACGAACCTTTTGTCACCTCCATAATCGAGAAACATATCCTTATTCCACTAAGGATAATTTTGACCAATGTCCAGTGATCTACTCCTAGATCACTATTATACTCCCTTGCCAAACTCAGGGCAGGGTATACAATAGGTCTGGTACACAGTATGGCATGCTTTATAGAACCTATGGCTGAGGCATAGGGAATGACTTTCATTCTCTCTCTATCTTCTGCCGTGGTCGGGTTTTGAGTCTTACTCAACTTCACACCTTGTAACACAGGCAAGAACTCATTTTTGACTGTTCCATTTTGAACTACTTCAAAATCTTGTCAAGGTATGTACTCATTGAAAAAACTTATCAAGCGTCTTGATCTATCTCTATAGATCTTGATGCTTAATATGTAAGCAGCTTCACCGAGGTCTTTCTTTGAAAAAACTCCTTTCAAACATTCCTTTATGCTTTGCAGAATAATTCTACATTATCTCCGATCAACAATATGTCATACATATACTTATCAGAAATGTTGTAGTGCTCCCACTCACTTTCTTGTAAATACAGGCTTCACCCCAAGTCTGTATAAAACTATATGCTTTGATCAACTTATCAAAGCGTATATTCCAACTCCGAGATGCTTGCACCAGTCCATAGATGGATCGCTGGAGCTTGCATATTTTGTTAGCACCTTTAGGATTGACAAAACCTTCTGGTTGCATCATATACAACTTTTCTTTAATAAATCCATTAAGGAATGCAGTTTTGTTTATCCATTTGCCAGATTTCATAAAATGTGGCAATTGCTAACATGATTCGGACAGACTTAAGCATAGATACGAGTGAGAAACTCTCATCGTAGTCAACACCTTGAACTTGTCGAAAACCTTTTGCGACAATTCTAGCTTTGTAGATAGTAACACTACTATCAATGTCTGTCTTCCTCTTGAAAATCCATTTAATCTCAATGGCTTACTGATCTTTGGGCAAGTCAATCAAAGTCCATACTTTGTTCTTATATATGGATCTTATCTCAGATTTCATGGCCTCAAGCCATTTCGTGGAATCTGGGCTCATCATCACTTCCTCATAGTTCGTAGGTTCGTCATGGTCAAGTAACATGACCTCCAGAACATGATTACCATACCACTCTGGTGTGGATCTCACTCTGGTTTACCTACGAGGTTCGGTAGTAACTTGATCTGAAGTTACATGATCATCATCATTAGCTTCCTCACTAATTGGTGTAGTAGTCACAAGAACAAATTTCTGTGATGAACTACTTTCCAATAAGGGAGCAGGTACAGTTACCTCATCAAGTTCTACTTTCCTCCCACTCACTTCTTTCGAGAGAAACTCCTTCTCTAGAAAGGATCCATTCTCAGCAATGAATATCTTGCCTTCGGATCTATGATAGAAGGTGTACCCAACATTTTCTTTTGGGTATCCTATGAAGACACACTTCTCCGATTTGGGTTTGAGCTTATCAGGTTGAAACTTTTTCACATAAGCATTGCAAACTCAAACTTTAAGAAATGACAGCTTAGGTTTCTTGCCAAACCATAGTTCATACGTTGTCGTCTCAATAGATTTAGATGGTGCCCTATTTAACGTGAATGTAGCTGTCTCTAATGCATAACCTCAAAACTATAGTGGTTAATCGGTAAGAAACATCATAAATTGCACTATATCCAATAATAGTACGGTTATGACGTTCGGACACACCATTATGTTGTGGTGTTCCAGGTGGCATGATTTTGTGAAACTATTCCACATTGTTTTAATTGAAGACCAAACTCGTAACTCAAATATTTGTCTCTGCGATCAGATCGTAGAAACTTTATTTTCTTGTCACGATGATTTTCCACTTCACTCTAAAGTTTTTTAACTTTTCAAATGTTTCAGACTTATGTTTCATCAAGTAGATATACCCATATCTACTCAAATCATCTGTGAAGGTCAGAAAATAACGATACCCGCCGCGAGTCTCAACATTCATCGGACTGCATACATCAGTATGTATTATTTCCAATAAGTCAGTTGCTTGCTCCATTGTTCCGGAGAACGGAGTCTTAGTCATCTTGCCCATGAGGCACGGTTCGCAAGCATCAACTGATTCATAATCAAGTGATTTCAAAAGCCCATCGACATGGATTTTCTTCATGCGCTTTACACCAGTATGACCTAAACGGCAGTGCCACAAATAAGTTGCACTATCATTATTAACTTTGCATCTTTTGGCTTCAATATTATGAGAATGTGTATCACCACGATCGAGATCCAACAAACCATTTTCATTGGGTGTATGACCATATAAGGTTTTATTCATGTAAACAGAACAACAATTTATTCTCTTACTTAAATGAATAACCGTATTGCAATAAACATGATCAAATCATATTCATGCTCAATGCAAACACCAAATAACACTTATTTAGGTTCAACACTAATCCCGAAAGTATAGGGAGTGTGCGATGATGATCATATCAATCTTGGAACCACTTCCAACACACATCGTCACTTCACCCTTAACTAGTCTCTGTTCATTCTGCAACTCCCGTTTCGATTTACCACTCTTAGCAACTGAACTAGTATCAAATACCGAGGGGTTGCTACGAACACTAGTAAAATACACATCAATAATCTGTATATCAAATATACCTCTGTTCACTTTGCCATCCTTCTTATCTGCCAAATACTTGGGGCAGTTCCGCTTCCAGTGACCAGTCCCTTTGCAGTAGAAGCACTTAGTCTCAGGCTTAGGACCAGACTTGGGCTTCTTCACTTGAGCAGCAACTTGCTTGCCGTTCTTCTTGAAGTTCCCTTTCTTTCCCTTTGCCCTTTTCTTGAAACTAGTGGTCTTGTTAATCATCAACACTTGATGCTCTTTCTTGATTTCTACCTTCATCGATTTCATCATCATGAAAAGCTCGGGAATCGTTTTCATCATTCCTTGCATACTATAGTTCATCACGAAGTTCTACTAACTTGGTGATGGTGACTAGAGAATTCTGTCAATCACTATTTTATCTGGAAGATTAACTCCCACTTGATTCAAGCGATTGTAGTACCCAGACAATCTGAGCACATGCTCACTGCTTGAGCTATTCTCCTCCATCTTTTAGCTATAGAACTTGTTGGAGACTTCATATCTCTCAACTCGGGTATTTACTTGAAATATTAACTTCAACTCCTGGAACATCTCATATGGTCCATGACATTCAAAACGTCTTTGAAGTCCCGATTGTAAGCCGTTTAAGTATGGTGCACTAAACTATCAAGTAGTCATCATATTGAGCTAGCCAAACGTTAATAACATCTGCATCTGCTCCTGCAATAGGTTTGTCACCTAGCGGTGCATCAAGGACATAATTCTTCTGTGCAGCAATGAGGATAAACCTCAGATCACGGATCCAATCCGCATCATTGCTACTAACATTTTTCAACTTAGTTTTCTCTAGGAACATATAAAAATTAAATAGGGAGAAACATCGCGAGCTATTAATCTACAACATAGATATGCTAATACTACCAGGACTAAGTTCATGATAAATTAAAGTTCAATTAATCATATTACTTAAGAACTCCCACTTAGATAGACATCCCTCTAATCATCTAAGTGATCACGTGATCCAAATCAACTAAACCATAACCGATCATCACGTGAAATGGAGTAGTTTTCAATGGTGAACATCACTATGTTGATCATATCTACTATATGATTCACGCTCGACCTTTCGGTCTCAGTGTTCCGAGGCCATATCTGCATATGCTAGGCTCGTCAAGTTTAACCTGAGTATTCTGCGTGTGCAAAAACTGGCTTGCACTCGTCGTAGATGGACGTAGAGCTTATCACACCCGATCATCACGTGGTGTCTGGGCACGACGAACTTTGGCAACGGTGCATACTCAGGGAGAACACTTTTATCTTGAAATTTAATGAGAGATCATCTTATAATGCTACCGCCGAACAAAGAAAAATAAGATGTATAAAAGATAAACATCACATGCAATCATAATATGTGACATGATATGGCCATCATCATCTTGTGCTTTTGATCTCCATCTCCAAAGTATTGTCATGATCTCCATCGTCACCGGCATGACACCATGATCTCCATCATCTTGATCTATATCAATGTGTCATCACATGGTCGTCTCGCCAACTAATTGCTCCTGCAACTATTGCTATCGCATAGCGATAAAGTAAAGTAATTATTTGGCGCTTGCATCTTATGCAATAGAGAGATAACCATGAGGCTTTTGCCAGTTGCCGATAACTTCAACAAAACATGATCATCTTATACAACAACTTATATATCATCATGTCTTGACCATATCACATCACAACATGCCCTGCAAAAACAAGTTAGACGCCCTCTACTTTGTTGTTGCAAGTTTTACGTGGCTGCTACGGGCTTAGTAAGAACCGTTCTTACCTACGCATCAAAACCACAATGATAGTTTGTCAAGTTGGTGCTGTTTTAACCTTCTCAAGGACCGGGCGTAGCCACACTCGGTTCAACTAAAGTTGGAGAAACTGACACCCGCTAGTCACCTGTGTGCATAGCACGACGGTAAAACCAGTCTCGCGTAAGCGTACACGTAATGTCAGTCCGGGCCGCTTCATCCAACAATACCGCCGAACCAAAGTGTGACATGCTGGTAAGCAGTATGACTTATATCACCCACAACTCACTTGTGTTCTACTCGTGCATATTACATCAACGCATAAAACCTGGCTCAGATGCCACTGTTGGAGAACGTAGTAATTTCAAAAAAATTCCTACGCACACGCAAGATCATGGTGATGCACAGCAACGAGAGGGAAGAGTGTTGTCTACGTACCCTCGTAGACCAGAAGCGGAAGCGTTATAACAACGCGGTTGATGTAGTCGTACGTCTTCATGGCCCGACCGATCAAGCACCGAAACTACGCCACCTCCGAGTTTTTACACACGTTCAGCTCGATGACGATCCCCGAACTCCGATCCAGCAAAGTGTCGGGGATGAGTTCCGTCAGCACGACGGCGTGGTGACGATCTTGATGTTCTACCATCGCAGGGCTTCGCCTAAGCACCGCTACAATATTATCGAGGATTATGGTGGAGGGGGGCACCGCACACGGCTAAGAGATCAATGATCAATTGTTGTGTCTCTGGGGTGGCCCCCTGCCCCCGTGTATAAAGGAGTGGAGGAGGCGGCCGACCAAGGAGGGTGGCGCGCCCAAGGGGGGGAGTCCAACTCCTACCGGGAGTAGGACTCCCCTTTTTCCTATTAGGAGTAGGAGAGGGAAGGAAGAGGAAGGAGGGAGGAAGGAAAGGGGGGGCCGACCCCCTCCCAATTCGGATTGGGCTTGGGGGGGGGCGCCCCCTCCCTTGCTCCTTTCCCCTCCTTTCCACTAAGGCCCAATAAGGCCCATATACCTCCCGGGGGGTTCCGATAACCTCCCGGTGATCCGGTATTGTCCCAATCTTACCCGGAACCTTTCCGGTGTCCAAATATAGTCGTCCAATATATCGATCTTTATGTCTCGACCATTTCGAGACTCCTCGTCAAGTCCGTGATCACATCCGGGACTCCGAACAACCTTCGGTACATCAAAATATATAGACTCATAATGAAACTGTCATCGTAACGTTAAGCGTGCGGACCCTACGGGTTCGAGAACAATGTAGACATGACCGAGACACGTTTCCGGTCAATAACCAATAGCGGAACCTGGATGCTCATATTAGCTCCTACATATTCTACGAAGATCTTTATCGGTCAGACCGCATAACAACATACGTTGTTCCCTTTGTCATCGGTATGTTACTTGCCCGAGAATCGATCGTCAGTATCTCAATACCTAGTTCAATCTCGTTACCGGCAAGTCTCTTTACTCGTTTCGTAATACATCATCCCGCAACTAACTCATTAGTTGCAATGCTTGCAAGGCTTATAGTGATGTGCATTACCGAGTGGGCCCAGAGATACCTCTCCGACAATCGGAGTGACAAATCCTAATCTCGAAATACGCCAACCCAATAAGTACCTTTGGAGACACCTGTAGAGCACCTTTATAATCACCCAGTTACGTTGTGACGTTTGGTAGCACACAAAGTGTTTCTCCGGTAAACGCGAGTTGCATAATCTCATAGTCATAGGAACATGTATAAGTTATGAAGAAAGCAATAGCAACAAACTAAACGATCAAGTGCTAAGCTAACGGAATGGGTCATGTCAATCACATCATTTTTCTAATGATGTGATCCCGTTAATCAAATGACAACTCATGTCTATGGTTAGGAAACATAACCATCTTTGATCAACGAGCTAGTCAAGTAGAGGCATACTAGTGACACTCTGTTTGTCTATGTATTCACACATGTATTATGTTTCCGGTTAATACAATTCTAGCATGAATAATAAACATTTATCATGATATAAGGAAATAACTTTATTATTGCCTCTAGGCCCTATTTCCTTCACAATGAACGCCTTCATGGAGATCCAAAGAAGGAGGCTTGAGATGGAGGCGGAGAAGCAAGCCAAGATGCTTGAGATGGAGGTGGAGAAGTAACCCAAGATGTTAGAGATCGATGCCGCCAACGCCAAGACCAAGGCGAAACAAGTGGCTCTCGCAAGCATGATGACGGGGGTGAAGATCATGAAGGTGGATCTCAACACCGTGTCGCCAAGGAAGAGGTCGTGGTTCAAGAAGATGCAGGTTGACATACTCAAGTTTGACGATAAGTGATCTATGGCGGCGAGCGCCATCCTTTTTTGTATGCCGGCAAGTGTGCTGGCATGACCACGGCCGCGATGGCGTGGTCGAACTCCCGCCCCTTTTTGTGTGTTGTCATGTGTGCCTGCCGTTGGCAAGTGCGCCAGTTTGACCTGTATGGCTTTTTTCTGAAACTGGCATTGTATGCCGGCGCTGGCATGGTGCCGGCATGAACTTTGGGCGACAACATGGCCGCTGACATGATCTATAGCCGCGTGCCTTTTCGAAATTTGCGTGCGGACATGAAATGAGTCGCGGCTGTTGGGCTTGTTACCGGCCCAAATCTTAAAAAGGACGGACGTCGAGCGGCCGGCCGACCCAAACGAACAAAAGGCGGACAAATACGTCGTCCGTTTGGGTCGACGTGTTAGAGTTGCTCCGAGATGCATCATGAATTTAATTTTCATATTAAATAACTTTAGTATTGATGCTGCTATTTTTTCATATAAATATGATCAAATTTTATAAAATATAACTTCAAACAAACTTTTATTTATTTTTGCATGGAAGACAAATCTTGTATCGAGAGTAAAAAGGACCAAAGGGAGTATCATTTTGTTTGAAAAAAGGCAGCATCATTGTTTTTTTTTTGCGGGAACAACATAGGTATCATGTCCATCGTCGAAAACAAAAACATAGGGCATCATGTCGTGCCAACTTGCAAAAGACCCCACGTAGATAGTTACCCCTAGAGTGTAGCGCGAGTTTCCCCTTTCCAACAGCAGGTTAAGCTCAGCAAGCTCTGTATTTTGCGGGCTGGCCAAATCCAGGGCGAGCCGGCAGACGTGACACCCAGTGGCCCGCCTCCGGAGAAAAACAATCACGCCGGCGTATGTGTCGATCCAGGGTTGGAGCGCGTCCATCCAACTCCGTTTTATTCTTTTCTGCATAAGTTGCTCTGCATTTGCCCTCAGTTCATGAGCAACCAATTAACAAATTAGATTCCAAACTGCTCCCCGAGGCCCGTGGACGCACTCGATCGCTGTCGCTGAAAAGGCCAAGGTGAATAATAGGCAAAAACTGGCCACTTGCTTGCTCTCGCACGGCTCGGCTGCGTTGTCGCTCCCTGGCACCGCCTCCACATCAGGGCGCGCCGGGCCGCCAATGGCGTCGCCGGGACCCAACTGCTGCTCCCCATCATCACCAGCAAACTAGCATATCTTGAGGAGCGCTGGAACGATTAAAAAGAACACATGTTAGGAGGAGGAAAGCGTCCGCGCGGTCCATTAACTGGCGATTTTGACCATCCGCGCCAGGAAAATATTGCAGCCGCCGAGGGATCGGGTTTAGTTAGCTGGTGACGAACTCTGGCCGGCGTTGGAGTCGTACCCCCCCCGTTCCTGTGTCGGCGTGACGTGACCCGTCATCGTTGCGTTGCGTGGGCTTGGACTTTGTGTGAGCTTCTGATAGCTCGGCCGTGAACTGCCACTCAACTGCTGGACGTGAGAGCTTCGTCTGTGGCTCTAGGTCAACCTTTTTTGCGCACGGCTTAAATTGCTTGTGAAAGACAAAAAGGAGCAGCAATAAAGAACGGAGCTTTAGGTAGTGGAAAGGAAATGTTTTCTTTTGTGTGTGTAAGTACCATCTGTTTTCCTTTCTTTCAAACAATCCATATTTGTTTTCGTTTTCATGTACCAGCTGCTACAATGATGCCTCGGCTGGGCATCACGTTGTCATGAAATGGTGAGTTATTTACCCAAAATAACCACGCTTGTGGTTAGGGTAACAATTTAGTACTAGATTTGAACTAGCGCACAAAAACCAACAAAACTGCGTCTAATGCGCAATTCGGAGCACTGATGTTGGAATTTGGTCGTGAAAACAGCAAAACTGACAGGTGGGTCCCGCCTGTCAAGCCGACGTGGCAAAGACTAATCCAAGTCGATGTTTGACCTGCTGAGGTGGACGGGGGACCCACTGGTCAACCACTTATCGTCTTACTCCTCTTATTTTCTTCTTCCTCCTTTCTTACTCTGCCATGTGGCGGCTGGTCCGGAGCGGAGCTAAGCGCACGGGCACGTTAGTGGGAGCTGGTCTTCGAGAGAAAAGGAAGGAGGGCGGGAAGGGCCCGCCAACGGTAAGGTGCTAGCGTGGCCAGTAGCGTTGACGACGGTGAGCTGGGCGGTGGCAGAACTCGGGCTTGCGCGAGCATTGAGTTACAACTTGCAAGCAAGCGAGCTAAGTCGCTAGATGGCCTCACGGGAGCTCCAGGATCTCAGTACAGTGCTCGGGCATGATCAATTCGTGCTCAAATGATGATGGCGGAGAGGCACGGCGGCTGGAGCTCTCGGGCATGGCAGAGGAATTAGTTTCGGCGCGAAATCGACAACGGGGGAAAGGGTTAAAAGGAGAGGGGCTCATGGCGATTCAGTTGAGCAAGCCAGCGAGGTCAGGGGTGCTCTGAAGGTGGTGAATTCGATGGTGATGGCCGGCGGCTTGAGGTTGAAGACGTGGTTGATTCGGTCGTTCTGCGACGTCTCGGCTCTTGTTCGTCGTCGAGGATGACAGCGTGAGGACGCAAAGCTCTAGGACACTGTGTCTCGGCGAAACTACAGTGGTGGCCACGTTGGTGCGGAGCGGCGTAGATGGCTAGCTCTCGGACGACAACGGGGAGGGGGTTGGAGGATGTGAGCGAGCTCTAGACGAAGGGAAAAGAGAGAGGAGGATCTGGACGTCGACTTAGGCTGCACCAAGCTTGAGCAAGGGCTCGACTGCCATGGCCATGGACCTCTTAGTTCGCACGGACACGGCCGCTCATAAGCTGCTCAACACAATGCTCCATAGGAATAGTGTAACGCCCTCGATGCGGCTATATCTCCCACGTGTCAAAGCACGACTTAGAGGCATAACCGCATTGAAAGCAATGTCGCAAGTGAGGTAATCTTCACACAACCCATGTAATAAAATAGGGGAAGAAGATACATAGTTGGCTTACAATCGCCACTTCACACAATTATATGAATAAAGCATTACATCATCCAAATACAATCAAGGTCCGACTACGGAACCAAAATAAAAGAAGAACCCCAAATGCGACAAGGTCCCAGATCGACCCCAACTGGGCTCCACTACTGATCAACTAGAACTAAACACCACAAAGGACAAGATCTTCATCGAGCTCCTCCTGAGCTTGGCTGTGTCAACTGCACGGTCTCATCGGCACCTGCAAGCTGGTTTTAGAAGTATCTGTGAGCCACGGGGACTCAGCAATCTCGCACCCTCGCGATCAAGACTATTTAAGCTTATGGGTAAGGTAAAAGGTATGAGGTGGAGCTGCAGCAAGCGACTAGCATATATGGTGGCTAACATACGCAAATGAGAGCGAGAAGAGAAGGCAAAGCATGGTCGAGAAACTATGATCAAGAAGTGATCCTAGAACAACCTACGTCAAGCATAACTCCAACACCGTGTTCACTTCCCGGACACCGCCGGAAAGAGACCATCATGGTAACACACGCGGTTGATGTATTTTAATTAAGGTCAACTTCAGGTTTTCTACAACCGGACATTAACAAATTCCATCTGCCCATAACCGCGGGCACGACTTTCGAAAGTTCAAATCCCTGCAGGGGTGTCCCAACTTAGCCCATCACAAGCTCTCACGGTCAACGAAGGATATTCCTTCTAGCGGGAAGACCCGATCAGACTCGGAATCCCGGTTACAAGACATTTCGACAATGGTAAAACAAGACCAGCAAAGCCACCCAAATGTGCCGACAAATCCCGATAGGAGCTGCACATATCTCGTTCTCAGGGCACACCGGATGAGCCAGACGTCGGGTAAGCCAGCCCAGAGTTGCTCCTGGTAGCCTCGGACATCGCTCAGTTGGACCAACACTTAGAGAAGCACTGGCCCGGGGGGGGGGGTTAAAATAAAGATGACCCTTGAGCCGGCCGACTCAAGGGAAAAAAGGCTAGGTGGCAAATGATAAAACCAATGTTGGGCCTTGCTGGAGGAGTTTTATTCAAGGCGAACTGTCAAGGGGTACCCATTATAACCCAACCGCGTAAGGAACGCAAAATCCGGGAACATAACACCGATATGACGGAAACTAGGGCGGCAAGAGTGGAACAAAACACCAGGCATAAGGCCGAGCCTTCCACCCTTTACCAAGTATATAGATGCATTAATTAAATAAGAGATATTGTGATATCCCAACAAAATATCCATGTTCCAACATGGAAGAAGCTTCAATCTTCACCTGCAACTAACAACGCTATAAGAGGGGCTGAGCAAAGCGGGAACATAGCCAAACCAAACAACGGTTTGCTAGGACAAGGTGGGTTAGAGGCTTGGTTTAACAATATGGGAGGCATGATAAGCAAGTGGTAGGTATCGCAATAGGCATAGCAAAAGAGCGAGCAACTAGCAAGCAAAGATAGAAGTGATTTCGAGGGTATGGTCATCTTGCCTGAAATCCCGCAAGGAAGAAGAACGAGTCCATGAAGAAGAAGAACATAGATCGAAGGGTCCTCACACAGACGTTACACGGATCCAACCCGAAGAAGCAAAACCGGAAAGAAGCACAACAACATAGTAAACAACCAACACATAAACATGGCAATGATGCACAACAAGTATGATGCATGTCCGGTTTAATTATGCATGGCATGGCAAAGTGCACAAACAACACTACAAGTTAAGTGGAGCTCAATATGCAACGGGTTGCATATTGACGGAAATACCCATCAATTATTTAGTCTCTCTCTCGGTTAGGTACTCCACAATATTAAATGTTGTTAACATGGCAAGAGGTGAAGCATAACAAAACTATATCATCTAAACAATTTAAATGGGGCCGGATATAAGATATAACAAATAACAAATCCGGTAAGTCCCCATATGCATTAGCAATTTTTAAAGCAACAATAAATTTTAACCATCTTAAAGTTGTTAACATGATGCGGATGACATGTTCAAGTTTATGCAATTTTTATTAAAGTTGACAAGAGCAATAAGAAGCATTTGTCACCATGGTGGAAAGAAAAGGGGTGCCACGACAACGATAACGAAAACGGTGCCACGGCAGCGTTCCAGTTCCGGTAACTCGATTGAGATACCGATGCAAAGGAGAAGTGTGCGGATGCGTACAAAAGATGGTGGTGCACTCCCGGATACCGGGTGTCCCATGAGTTGGCGACAAGGAAACGGGTGACCATTTGGACATGGTGCAAACACGAGCATCTCAAACATCACACATGCATTCGTTCACGGGCATCATCTCGATGGTTACCTTCGAAGTGTGCAAACGGGCCGGTTCTCGTTCGGTGCCAAGTAGAGGAAGTATACGTTCTCGGGACGTGGTGGAAGTAGGGGGTTCACGACGACGGTAGAGGTACTCGCGACGGTAGTGGTACACGTTTTCGTAGAAGGACTTGATGAATCCGAGTCACTTCGCGTCGACGGTAGTCGTTCACGTTTCGAGGAGGAAGTAGAGGTTCTCGCGATCTTGGCGATGGTATTTGTTCACGGCGGTAGTGGAACTTGACGGATCCGATGCCTCCGGACGTAGTGGTACATGTTCGGTTTTCTTCGGAGAGGTACATGGCGTTCTTCGGTCATAGGTACTTGACGTTTTGCTACCCGGGTCTTTAGCGACGGTGTTGTACACAAGACGTTGGGGTACTTGTCGGTCCGGTCTTGATGGAGTAGATGTACACGTCGGGGCTTGTCGCATCACCGGGTGTAGTCGTACACGTACGGAGCGGAACTTGGCGTCCTGGTTCGGTGGTGAAGCTGGTACTTGTCGATTCAGGGGATGTCGGTAGAGATACTGGACGCGACACTGTGTACTTGTACACTTGTCGGAGAGGATTTTTCCACGAAGCCCAAAACGAAACAGCCACCATCGGAGGCAACAGAGGCGGAGGCGCACGAGGGTAGCGAGGCGGTGGTCGAGGTGACATGCGCTCGGGCAATGGTACCAAGCGGCAACGGGGCAAGGAGTGGTCCAGCGGGACATGGAGGTCGCCGAGAACCATAAGAGCAGTGGCAAGATGGCACGGCGGCGGCCTCTACTCGCCGGCGTCGGAGGAGAGGCTGCAGGGGCGCCGGAGTTGGCGCGGTCGGAGGGGCTTGCCTCTGAACTGCAGCAGCGGGGCTGCTGACGATGGCTTGTAAGGGAGGCCGGCGCCATGGAGCTCGGGGTCACAGGGAAGGAGCCGTGCATAGAGGCGACGCTTGGCGGCCGGGCCGGCGTCAAGGAGAAGGTTCGGTGCGGGGGCGGACCGAGCAACGGGAAGGAGAGCAGCGTGCGTGGGGAGGAGATGGGATCGAGATCTCTCTCCTGTGCACGGCACGCGAGGAGGATGGAAGGGATATGGGATCTGGCACGGGAAAGAGCGGTGGGGCGGCAGCCGGCAATAGCTCCGGTGGCCGGCCGGTGTGACGCCATGGAGCTCGGGGTCACAGGGAAGGAGCCGTGCAGAGAGGCGACGCTCGGCGGCTGGGCCGGCGTCAAGGAGAAGGTTCGGTGCGGTGGCGGACCGGACAATGGGCAGGAGAGCAGCGTGCGTGGGGAGGAGATGGGATCGAGATCTCTCTCCTGTGCACGGCGCGCGAGGAGGATGGAAGGGATATGGGATCTGGCACGGGAAAGAGCGGTGGGGCGGCAGCCGGCAATAGCTCCGGTGGCCGGCCGGTGTGACGTAGCTGGAGGCGCCAGGCGTGGCTCGCTGGTATTGAAGATCGAAAGGGAGGAGCGAGGGGGTTCGAGCGAACAGGGATGGGGGTCGGGTAACTCCCTGGCGGCGTGAGGAGGAGGGGATCGAGGGAGAGAGAGGGTGTAGCGGCTGGGCCTTGGGCCGGCTAGGTCAGGCCGCAAGTGGGCCTTAAGCAGACTGGCTCGACCTAGATGGGCCGTGGGGATGGTTTGGCCAGCTTGGCAGGAGGTATCTCTCTCTCCTCTTCCTATTTTCTTTAGCAGAAAATAATTAAGGGGAAGAAAAAGGAAAGAGGGAGGTTAGGAAAAGAATTTGCGCCGGAGGTTAATTTCCCCGGACACAAAAAAAGAGCTTGTTCCCAGAAAATAGGAAAGAGCACACTTGTGAAGTTTGAATTCAAACTCTTTTGAATTTAAATCAAATGATTGTGAGAAGGAAGTCGGTATGCGATAGGTCCAAAAATGTTGGGAATTTTGGAGGAGCCCCGGTAAAAGGGAAAAGAATTATTGGGCAAGGTTTGGGGATCAACTCAAAGCACAAAAGGCATGGGGTTATTTTGCAAGTGTGTTCCAGTGAATTCCAACAAATGGAATACTTAATATAGCTCCCTACTATCGGGAGGGTATGTTATAAAGAGAAGTCACCGGGTGAATTTCCTCGGTTTAAATGGACTGAAAATCCATACGATTTATTTATTTGAATTGAGATGCAAAGATTAAAGACATGGTGACATGATGCAAATGCACATGATGCAAAGATGAAAATGATGAACCAAACAAATCACACAACGAAACCCGGAAACATGGAAGGCATCTGAAGCTCCGGTCTTGGGGCGTTACAACACTCCACCACTACGAGAGGATCTCGTCCCGAGATCTAGAATGGCACCGGAGGGAAAAACGGAAGAGAAAGAGAAGAGGTAAGGCTAAGTTGCTTCTTTGACAAACGAATGAAAGCAAAGAACCTTGAGAGGTTGAACAAATTGAAAGAAATAATACAACAAAGATGAACGAGGTTGAAAACACTTCGTTAGAAAGGAGGAACATTACGGGAACCTTGTGGGTTGAAAGATATAAGAAAAGGTTACAATGGACAAGAAGTAGATGCAAGCACTCCGATTGAAACAAGATGCAAGACTTTATAAGACGAAAAGAACTTGAGTAGATGACACAACACTCCGGTTAAAACAAGACAGAGAAGGCATAATAATGATATAATTTGGACAGCACTTCGACTGTAAATGGAAGAAATTGAACATAATCTTGCCAAACCGAGATGAGGAGTGAAAAGAGCAACAACACTAGACCTCCGGGAGAAAGAATAGAATAAAGATAATTGAGACAAAAGAATGTAGAAGAAAATGCCAACTTCTGCTACAAAAGAGCTTGAAAAGGTATCCTTAGGAGAAGGGTCAAACGGAGTTGTTGGGACACCAACAACGAAAAGAATAATCTTGATATGGTCTTATGGAATACATCTCAAAATTATGAGGTGACAACCTGCCACTCATGGGAAAAAGAATTGGATTGATAAGAACAAGGAGACGAGGAAGTATTTCACCGGGAGGATAAAGAAGATCTTGGGTCCTTTATAAGCGCCATACGTAGCAACAAACCTTAGGGAAGGCTTTAGGTGAAATATAACCCAAGATAATTCCAATGAAGAGATTGATGGATTTAAAATATCTCATTCTTGACAAGTTGTGAATCATGAAACACGAACTCAAATTATCAAGAATGACATAATACCACCTCTATTGATACGGAAGAAAGAATTGCACTCCGGATTGCAAGATGAAGAAAGCTTGAGCTCCTTTGAAAAGAATCTCAAAGAACACTTGGAGAAGGAATTATTTCTTTGATGAACCATCATGTAGCACCTTGATGAAGAACTCCGGTAAACAAAAGGATGACGAAAAGAAAGGGAAGTTGAAAACACAAGGTGAAACCTTGTAATGATTGGATGAAGCTTTGCGACAAGATAAAGTGGAACTTGGGGCTCCAGAAGGAAAGATAACACATCTCTAATCGAGAATGTGATATGATGAACCACTCCGGAAGGCAGAAATTGATTTTACTTGATGAAACAAGAATAAGAATTACATTATGCTTATCCTTCACCAATTTAAATTGATGACAAGCAGCGGATTTGGCATATTACTTATTCTTGTAGAGAGGATTAAGATAGATATTGCAAACTTGAAGAGGTCTTCAATGATCCACCGGTAGGATTTGAAAGAACGAAAGAATGGATATGATAATGAAGGAAGAAGAATCTTGATCAAACCACCGTAAGAATTAAAAATGAACGAAGTAAAGATAAAGAAACACCGGGAAGAATTATGAAATGAACAAAGATACTTGTGAGGATTTAGATCCATGAGAACGAAGAGATTACGAGCTGATTAAAGAATATTGAATGATGCACCGGTGAGATTTGGGGAACGAGAGCTGAAAACTAAGAATGAATAAACCTGAATTGAAGGACTCCGGATAAAAAAAATGAGAAGACTCTTGAATTTGCTCCGGATAGTTGAAAAGAATTCTCACAATCCAAAAACAACTATGAGAGGATGGCAACAAGCTAGAATCACGAATCTTGAACAGAATGGAGCAAGATATGGAGGAAAAAAATTCTTCTTCGGTCTTCAAGTGTTATGATAGACGATGAGAGACACCACGATGAATTATTGAGGCACTCCTGAAGAAACAAAAGTGAAGAGGTTGAGCCAACTATGAAAAGAATTTGAAAGATCTTGGAGAAATACATATGACTGATGATGAATCATTCTTACGTCAAACTTGGAAAAGAATTACAGAATAACTCCGGAAAGATTAGAAGAGTTAGGTAAGATCCTGGGAAAAGACCTATGGGTTAGGGCCCACTCAAAAGAAACACCGTAGAACGATTTAAAAGAGAGGTAGCACTGGTTGAATTAAAAGGCTTGAATGAGATAAACATCCTCAAAATAGGATTAACGGATCTTGAATGACAAGACGATCCTTCTGAGATATCTTCAGCACTCCGGAACAATTGAATAGCGAGAGGTGAATGATTAAGAAATGCACCGGCATGAGAAAACATTGAAACGAGGAAAGAATAATGATCAACAAAGCTTGACTTGAAACCACCATAGATGAAAATAATGAAGAATGACGAATTTGAAGCTCCATTAGAATCTTCCTGAGAATCACCGGATAAGAACATTGACGGAAAAGGAATGGATATACTTCACGAGAATATAAAGGATACTTGATTAAAACATCGGATTCCTTGAAAAAAAAGGGGGGGGGGGGGGGGGAAAAAACAAAGGCAACTTGGAGACGGATGAAACAAACACCGTTGAGAAGAACTGATACTTGATCTAGCGGATGTTGAAATGATCGGATCCACTTGAAGAGAAAACACGCCGGTTGAAAATGATTGACATGACAATCTCGATTATTGTGAAGGATTTGTATTCACATCGGAGTATGAGAATACCGCTTAGGAAAAGGTATGGAATCAACATTTGACTTCGAAGCAACTCGAATACCACAACTCAAAACAAAACAAAGGATTGGCTTGCGAAATAAGCCGGAACAAACATATGATAGAGATTTCGTCCGAAGTTTTCGTGGTGGGGCCTACACGGGCTCGATTGTACAGCACCATCATGTACAAGGCAGTGCACATGACATATGAAGCGTCCCCGAGTCGGCATAGCCAAGGACTCTTTAAGACACAACGAGACCACTGTAAAACCAACCATGGATAGGCGGACCACTAGACGTCGAACCCCAATTTCATATCACATATCTGTTGGAAAGATATCCTAAGAGCTACTTGAATTCCCACTTATAAACTCCCGAAACTTTCCGGTTATGCAATCAGGTGTTGGGGATACAGGGGAAGCATAATATCTCACCCAAACTAGCAAATCCTACATCCAGCTGTATCCATCCTTCAACACATAACCAAGAAACCTTCGGAAATCATCTACCTCAACCTTCGAAAAGCATCCGTTATACGAGTTATGGAAATACTCCCGAACTCCCGCCCTAGTACTGGGTGGCGTTGAGGTTATCTCACCAACAACTGCATAAAAGAGATTTTCGATGTCGGCGAACTAAACTCAGGTATTCCAGAACTGCAATGATAAAATTGTGACGACAACACCTCAGAGCTCAACTCCCCGGGACACTTCCACAAAACCCCTGACAGGAGGCACCAAGACAATGTTCTCGTCACAAAACCATCGGAACGATTCCAAGATACCCGCGTGATCCTAAATTTTTTTAGTGAAATTTGAGAAGAGAAGAGTCAAAACTCTATGTCAGGATGCCTTACCAGAGCGATGAGGAGACTGGGAAGTAAAAAGAATTCCTAAACTCTCCGATATATAATTCCTAAATGACTCAGAACATTTTTCTAGACATAACTCGGCTGCTAATAACGATCAAGCAATGGGGCTCCTAAGGTCGGGGAAGGCTCTGATTACCAACTTGTAACGCCCTCGATGCGGCTATATCTCCCACGTGTCGAAGCACGACTTAGAGGCATAACCGCATTGAAAGCAATGTCGCAAGTGAGGTAATCTTCATACAACCCATGTAATAAAATAGGGGAAGAAGATACATAGTTGGCTTACAATTGTCACTTCACACAATTACATGAATAAAGCATTACATCATCCGAATACAATCAAGGTCTGACTACTGAACCAAAATAAAAGAAGAAACCCAAATGCGACAAGGTCCCCGATCGACCCCAACTGGGCTCCACTACTAATCAACTAGAACGAAACACCACAAAGGACAAGATCTTCATCGAGCTCCTCCTGAGCTTGGTTGCGTCAACTGCACGGTCTCATTGGCACCTGCAAGCTGGTTTTGGAAGTATCTGTGAGCCACGGGGACTCAGCAATCTCGCACCCTCGCGATCAAGACTATTTAAGCTTATGGGTAAGGTAAAAGGTATGAGGTGGAGCTGCAGCAAGCGACTAGCATATATGCTGGCTAACATACGCAAATGAGAGCGAGAAGAGAAGGCAAAGCACAGTCGAGAAACTATGATCAAGAAGTGATCCTAGAACAACCTACGTCAAGCATAACTCCAACACCGTTTTCACTTCCCGGACACCGCTGGAAAGAGACCATCACGGTAACACACGCGGTTGATGTATTTTAATTAAGGTCAACTTCAGGTTTTCTACAACCGGACATTAACAAATTCCCATCTGTCCATAACCGCGGGCACGACTTTCGAAAGTTCAAATCCCTGCAGGGGTGTCCCAACTTAGCCCATCACAAGCTCTCACGGTCAACGAAGGATATTCCTTCTAGCGGGAAGACCCGATCAGACTCGGAATCCCGGTTACAAGACATTTCGACAATGGTAAAACAAGACCAGCAAAGCCACCCAGATGTGCCGACAAATCCCGATAGGAGCTGCACATATCTCGTTCTCAGGGCACACCGGATGAGCCAGACGTCGGGTAAGCCAGCCCAGAGTTGCCCCTGGTAGCCTCGGAGATCGCTCAGTTGGAACATCACTTAGAGAAGCACTGGCCCGGGGGGGGGGGGGGATGACCCTTGAGCCGGCCGACTCAAGGGAAAGAAAAAGGCTAGGTGGCAAATGGTAAAACCAATGTTGGGCCTTGCTGGAGGAGTTTTATTCAAGGCGAACTGTTGAGGGGTTCCCATTATAACCCAACCGCGTAAGGAACGCAAAATCCGGGAACATAACACCGATATGACGGAAACTAGGGCGGCAAGAGTGGAACAAAACACCAGGCATAAGGCCGAGCCTTCCACCCTTTACCAAGTATATAGATGCATTAATTAAATAAGAGATATTGTGATATCCCAACAAAATATCCATGTCCCAACATGGAACAAGCTTCAATCTTCACCTGAAACTAACAACGCTATAAGAGGGGCTGAGCAAAGCGGGAACATAGCCAAACAATGGTTTGCTAAGGCAAGGTGGGTTAGAGGCTTGGTTTAACAACATGGGAGGCATGATAAGCAAGTGGTAGGTATCACAGCATAGGCATAGCAAAAGAGCGAGCAACTAGCAAGCAAAGATAGAAGTGATTTCGGGGGTATGGTCATCTTGCCTGAAATCCCGCAAGGAAGAAGAACGAGTCCATGAAGAAGACAAACGAACGTAGAGGAACGGATCCTCACAACACGACGTTACCGGATCCAACCCGAAGAAGCAAACACCGGAAAGAAGCACACAACATAGTAAACAACCAACACATAAACATGGCAAGATGCACAACCAAGTATGATGCATGTCCGGTTTAATTATGCATGGCATGGCAAAGTGCACAAACAACACTACAAGTTAAGTGGAGCTCAATATGCAACGGGTTGCATATTGACAGAACACCACATCAATTATTTAGTTCTCTCTCGGTTAGGTACTCCACAATATTAAATGTTGGTTAACATGGCAAGAGGTGAAGCATAACAAAACTATATCATCTAAACAATTTAAATGGGGACAGATATAACAAACAACAAATCCGGTAAGTCCCCATATGCATTAGCAATTTTTAAAGCAACAACAAATTTTAACCATCTTAAAGTTGTTAACATGATGCGGATGACATGTTCAAGTTTATGCAATTTTTATTAAAGTTGACAAGAGCAATAAGAAGCATTTGTCACCATGGTGGAAAGAAAAAGGGGTGCCACGGCAACGATAACGAAAACGGTGCCACGGCAGCGTTCCAGTTCCGGTAACTCGATTGAGATACCGATGCAAAGGAGAAGTGTGCGGATGCGTACAAAAGATGGTGGGGCACTCCCGGATACCGGGTGTCCCATGAGTTGGTGACAAGGAAACGAGTGACCATTTGGACATGGTGCAAACACGAGCATCTCAAACATCACACATGCATTCGTTCATGGGCATCGTATCGATGGTTACCTTCGAAGTGTGCAAACGGGCCGGTTCTCGTTCGGTGCCAAGTAGAGAAAGTATACGTTCTCGGGACGTGGTGGAAGTAGGGGGTACATGACGACGGTAGAGGTACTCGCGATGGTAGTGGTACGCGTTTTTGTAGAAGGACTTGATGAATCCGAGTCACTTCGGGTCGACGGTAGTCGTTCACGTTTCGAGGAGGAAGTAGAGGTTCTCGCAATCTCGGCGATGGTATTTGTTCACGGCGGTAGTGGAACTTGACGGATCTGATGCCTCCGGACGTAGTGGTACATGTTCGGTTTTCTTTGGAGAGGTACATGGCGTTCTTCGGTCATAGGTACTTGACGTTTTGCTACCCGGGTCTAAGATGTTGGGGTACTTGTCGGTCCGGTCTTGATGGAGTAGATGTACACGTCGGGGCTTGTCACATCACCGGGCGTAGTCGTACACGTACGGAGCGGAACTTGGCGTCCTGGTTCGGTGGTGAAGCTGGTACTTGTCGATTCAGGGGACGTCGGTAGAGATACTGGACGCGACACTGTGTACTCGTACACTTGTCGGAGAGGATTTTTCCACGAAGCCCAAAACGAAACAGCCACCATCGGAGGCAACAGAGGCGGAGGCGAGGGCGAGGCGGTGGTCGAGGTGACATGCGCTCGGGCAATGGTACCAAGCGGCAACGGGGCAAGGAGTGGTCCAGCGGGACATGGAGGTCGCCGAGAACCATAAGAGCAGTGGCAAGATGGCACGGCGGCGGCCTCTACTCGCCGGCGTCGGAGGAGAGGCTGCAGGGGCGCCGGAGTTGGCGCAGTCGGAGGGGCTTGCCTCTGAACTGCAGCAGCGGGGCTGCTGACGATGTAAGATCGAAAGGGAGGAGCGAGGGGGTTCGAGCGAACAGGGATGGGGGTCGGGTAACTCCTTGGCGGCGTGAGGATGAGGGGATCGAGGGAGAGAGAGGGTGTAGCGGCTGGGCCTTGGGCCGGCTAGGTCAGGCCGCAGGTGGGCCTTAAGCAGACTGGCTCGACCTAGATGGGCCGCAGGGATGGTTGGGCCAGCTTGGCAGGAGGTATCTCTCTCTCCTTGTCCTATTTTCTTTAGCAGAAAACAATTAAGGGGAAGAAAAAGGAAAGAGGGAGGTTAGGAAAAGAATTTGCGCTGGAGGTTAATTTCCCCGGACACGAAAAAAATGAGCTTGTTCCCAGAAAATAGGAAAGAGCACACGTGTGAAGTTTGAATTCAAACTCATTTGAATTTAAATCAAATGAGTGTGAGAAGGAAGTCGGTATGCGATAGGTCCAAAAATGTTGGGAATTTTGGAGGAGCCCCGGTAAAAGGGAAAAGAATTATTGGGCAAGGTTTGGGGATCAACTCGAAGCACAAAAGGCATGGGGTTATTTTGCAAGTGTGTTCCGGTGAATTCCAACAAATGGAATATTTAATATAGCTCCCTACTATCGGGAGGGTATGTTATAAAGAGAAGTCACCGAGTGAATTCCCTCGGTTTAAATGGACTGAAAATCCATACGATTTATTTATTTGAATTGAGATGCAAAGATTAAAGACATGATGACATGATGCAAATGCACAGGATGCAAAGATGAAAACGATGAACCAAACAAATCACACGACGAAACCCGGAAACATGGAAGGCATCTGAAGCTCCGGTCTTGGGGCGTTACAAATAGAGATGGAATGAGGATGACCATGTAGTCAATGAAAGGTGGGGCCTGCATCTCATCTGCCACTTCAGCCGGTCAAAGTTTATTTTTGTTCTTGGTCTTTGCCATGTCGGCTCGATAGACAGGACCCACCGATCGGTCTTGCTGTTTTTGCAACCAAATTCCATCATCAGTGCTCTGTGTTACGCATTAGGCGCAGTTCCGATGGGTTTTTGTGCCCTGGTTCAAATCTGGTACTAAGTTGTTTCCCTAGCTCCAAGTGTGGTGATTTTGTGTAAATAACTCTGAAAAGGCTCTAATGGCATCCCAATGCCAACCCTTAAACCAACCGCAACCGTCTGAACTGCATGGTCCGGACATGTTTTGTCATCCAACACGGGTCTCCATCGGTCCAGATGCATTTTCTCCTATAAACCAGAGACAAACACGGGGGGTGGGGGTGTTTGTGGGCGTCCAAACCCCTTTCCCGCGCCCGCTCATGTTCCCACCCTAAGCTGACTGCCCACATTCATGTCGGTCATAATAATAGATTCATTATCAATAATAGATTTATTATGAAGCTCAAGTGAACTTTAAAGATCACAAGAAGCATCATAATTATCACCCAATCCTGATCAATAGCACAGTTAATATTCCTTGAATTTATACTAATTCAATTACAATCATGCTTTTCATTCCATACGTGTATCCCAATATCATTTTCTTTTAACACTTCTTCATTGTTAGCTATCGGTTTACAATATGTAGCAAGTTTGAAAATATTAGCAAGTGCATGAGGATCCATAGTCTTAATTTTGCTATTTATTTTCTGTTTTGGTATGTCAATGATAAGGGTAGCATAACTACGCAAATAAAAAGTAGAACAACTAAATGCTAATGTGTGTAGGGCCCTATAGGTATTTGATGATGTGTCCCTGGAAACGACGCCATTTTTTTGCTACTTGTGAGCTGCGTGGGGATTGTCCCCGAAGAGGAAGGGTGAAGCAATATAGTAGCGGATAGTATTTCCCTCATTGAGAACCAAGGTTATCGAACCAATAGGAAAACCAAGCAAATGCCTAGTAAGCAGTACCTACACACACAAGAGAAAATACTTGCCCCATTGATATGATATTCATGGAAATGATCATGTATATAGGCATCACGTCCGTGACAAGTAGACCGACTCCTGCCTGCATCTACCACAATTACTCCACCAATCGACTGACTCATGCCTGCATCTATCGTATTAAGTTCATAACAAATAAAGCAATGCTTTAAGCAAGATGACATGATGGAGACAGAATAAAACCAATCAATATGATTAAACCCCATTGTTTTACCCTTAATGTTAACAATACAAATATGTGCCTATCTACCCCTACTGTCACTGGGTGAGGATGATGCAAGATTGAACCCACTACAAAGCACCTCTCCCACTGAAGATAAACAAATCTAGTTGGCCAAACCAAATAGATAGGCTAGAGAGAAATACAAAGCTATAAAAATTATGCATAATAAAGTTCAGCAAAGACTCCATTACTTTCAATGAATATTCCAAATCATAAACCACAATTCATCGGATCCCAAAACACATTGCAAAAGAAGATTGCATCGAATCAACCTCCGAAGAGAACATTGTATTGAAGATCAAAGAGAGAGAAGAAGCCCTCTAGCTAATAACTATATAGACCCATAGGTCTGCGGTGAACTACTCAAACATCATCGGAAAGGCATGAAGGTTGATATAGAATCCCTCCGTGATTGATTCCCCCTCCGACATAGTACCAGAAAAGGCCTTCAGATGGGGTTGCGAAAAAATAGAAGCTTGTGGCGGTGGACAAATTGTTTTGGGTGGCTCTCTATTAGTTTAGGAATTTATAGGAATTAATAGGCTTGGAATTAGGTTAAAAGGAGCTGCGTGGGGCCCACAAGTTCTGGTGGCGCATCGTGTGTGCTTGTATCCCTCTCGTAGATCTTCTGGCTTCCTCCCGATGCTTCTAGGGTCCCTTCTGTTCCAGAAAAAATCACCGTAAAGTTTCATCATGTTTGGACTTCGTTTGGTATTGACTTTCTAAGAAACAAAAAACATGCAGAAAACATGAACTAGCACTCGACACTAAGTTAATAGGTTAGTTCCCAAAAATTATATAAATTGTATAAAAATTGTGTATACATCATCCAAGATTGATAAAATAATAGCATGCAACAATAAAAAATTATAGATGCGTTGGAGACATATTGATGCACAGTTCGGGACCCCCTATCCGAGATCCGCCGATTTTGACAACCAACATTGGTGCTTTCATTGAGAGTTCCGCTGTGACGTCGAAGGAGGACTCCGGACCCGCCCGTTCGGCCGTCGGGCCGACGATGACTTCTCGGGTCATCGAAAATCGCCTCTCACAGATCGCATCGCCGCCTTGGGAGTCGTTACAGACTACGATCGGATTGGGCTTAAATCCGATCAGAGAGAAATTGAATCTCCGCCGATCACCCATCAGATAGCGGTAGTGGAGGAGCAATACGACAAATCTTTCTCTATATTGAGGACGAACTGTGTTCGGATTTCCGAGCTCATGGAGCCGGATACCCGCTTGCGGGAAGACATGCCCCATACTCCGAACCTAGAGTCAGACTGTGGGCCTAAAAAATTGGTTGATACCCCGGAGCCCGAACTGTTAAGATCGGGAGTTTCTCAAACTCCGGAAATCCACCCACCCACCCGGATACAAGCGATCTTACCCACATCAGACAACAGTCCCAAGAAATGGTCCATCACTTTTGGGCCTCAAGGACAAGATCAAAGACTGCCGCGATGAAGACGCAATCTCATTATTCTGCAAAAATTGCATGGACGAGGGAATCCTCAATGCAATCAACCGCCATCATGTATCACACTTCACTGACTTGGCAACCACATCACAGAAGTACTGTGCAATGGAAAGCGCCTGGAAAACTCAGGCAACCTCTTGGGAGCCACCGGTTTCCACTAAACCCCACGTCAGGGCATGTTGGATACTCTGGCAGGTGGTCAAGAGCGGTGAGGATCTCCTCAACAAAAACACCGCAGAGCAACATCCCACAGAAGACACAACCCTACAGTATTGACAGTCTTCGAGACTTTCGCCTCAAACAATAGGCGCAAAAGGGCACTCCGCGGCCTCCCAAGTTGCATACAACGCTTGGAAGTGCGGGAGATTTCGAGATCCAAGATGGCGGCTTACCGTAATGCCGTTCTCAAAATGTCGGCTCGGTTTTCACCATGTGGCTCGAGAAAGTAACCAAGCATGGTGTGGCAAGGGGAGAGACCAATCCAGATCCAACTACAACCCTAGACTCCGAACACAGCGACGTCACTGGGAGCTCCTACCTTAATAGGCGAGAACTCCGTGAGGATCAGAATGAGGCACGCTGCATTGTGCGGCCTCTAAATCCTACAAAGTTCACGAGGGAGAACTCTACAAGAAAAGCGTTACCGGAGTACTTCAAAGATGTATCTCCGAGGAAGAAGGGCGACAGCTCTTGGATGAAATTCATGCAGTCTCGGCACGCCGTGGCTCGGGCCCTTGTAAGCAAGGCCTTCCATATAGGTTTCTATTGGCCGACGGCCCGAGCAGACGCACAGGACCTTGTCCAACATTGCGTCGGATGCCAGAACGACTCCAATTTCACAGTCAATGAGGTGAAAGCCTGGTAATCATCAAGCTCGACTACGCCTTCATCTATCACCCACAAACCAACAGTCAAGTCGAATGAGCCAATGGTCTTATTATGAGTGGCATTAAACCCAGATTAGGTGGGGAGCAAGAAAAAGGACAAACTCAAGCCCAAGTGGGAGGGTCCCTTCATCATTGACGAAGTCCTCACCGGAGGAGCGTACCGCCTGCGTGAATCAGACAATCCTGGAGCCGAACCCATGGAACGCGGCCAGACTCCGAAGATTCTATGCCTAGCGCCGGACTCTTCGTTCGTCTCCTTTCTCCCTTTTATTTCCATTCTTTATTTTCCTCTCTTTTCACCTTTTCTTTTTTTAGCCTTAAAGCTCTCGTGCGGCTAAACCATACACCTACGACTCATACATTTTCGAATATGTAGGTCAATTATGCCTGGGGGCTTCCTGTACAGAAGCTTATCATTATTATTATTTTCCGAGCATCAAGCTCACCGCATATGTGTCTTAGCTAGCATTCTTAAGGGAATATTCGGTCAGCGGACTAAAATGTTTTTTATTTGTCACATTATGAACCCCCAGACGTTATGTATACTGTGGTTTCACGCATGCTGAGGGAAAGGAACCCTTAACGGAACTATTCTCTCTGGAAGATGTTTCTTACAACAACTACCCAACATTACCAGACGCTGCCTTCTTGGATTTCTCCAGTTCGGCGGTAGCAGCAGTTAGCTGGGCCTGACACTTTTTCATCTTTGAGACAACATGCTAAGGCGTTGAAAGCCTCTTCTGAAAAATCGGGGTCGCGGGGAGCGGCCCGCCGGCGCCGATGATTCATGGCGCTTTCCACTTTGGACTTTGTGACGTCCGAATCCTCCGCAGAAGGACAATCCGGTGTCACTTCCATGTTAGCCTCGGTCCTCAAGATAGGGTCCGGAATCTGGCTCGTAGAGGCATGACCGGCAGGATCCCCGGACACAGTCCGGTGAATGTTTTTCCTGATAAGACACAACGGATAGCGTCATACTCCAAGATGACAGCTGATACGTCTCCAACGTATCTATGATTTTTGATTGTTCCATGCTATATTATATTATGTTTTGGACATTATTGGGCTTTATTATACACTTTTATATTATTTTTGGGCAAACAGAGTCCAAACGGAATGAAACCTTCGGGAACGTGATTTTCGGAAAGAACATGATCCAGAGGACTTGGACCCTACGTCAAGACATCAACCAGGAGGCCACGAGGTAGGGGGCGCGCCTACCCCCCTGGGCACGCCCTCCACCCTCGTGGGCCCCCTGTTGCTCCACCGACGTACTCCTTCCTCCTATATTTACCCCCGCACCCCAAACTACCAGATACGGAGCCAAAACCCTAATTCCACCGCCGTAACTCTCTGTATCCATGAGATCCCATCTTGGGGCCTGTTCCGGAGCTCTGTCGGAGGGGGCATCGATCACGGAGGGCTTCTACATCAACACCATAGCCCTTCCGATGAAGTGTGAGTAGTTTACCTCAGACATACGGGTCCTTAGTTATTAGCTAGATGGCTTCTTCTCTCTTTTTGGATCTCAATACAAAGTTCTCCCCTCTCTTGTGGAGATCTATTCGATGTAATCTTATTTTGCGGTGTGTTTGTTGAGACCGATGAATTGTGGGTTTATGATCAAGTTTATCTATGAACAATATTTGAATCTTCTCTGAATTCTTTTATGTATGATTGGTTATCTTTGCAAGTCTCTTCGAATTATCAGTTTGGTTTGGCCTACTAGATTGATCTTTCTTGCAATGGGAGAAGTGCTTAGCTTTGGGTTCAATCTTGTTGTGTCCTTTCCCAGTGACAGTAGAGGCAGCAAGGCACGTATTGTATTGTTGTCATCGAGGATAACAAGATGGGGTTTATATCATATTGCATGAGTTTATCCCTCTACATCATGTAATCTTGCTTAAAGAGTTACTCTGTTCTCTTGAACTTAATACTCTAGATGCATGCTGGATAGCGGTCGATGTGTGGAGTAATAGTAGTAGATGCAGGCAGGAGTCGGTCTACTTGTCTCGGACATGATGCCTATATATATGATCATACCTAGATATTCTCATAACTATGCTCAATTCTGTCAATTGCTCAACAATAATTTGTTTACCCACTGTGAATACTTATGCTCTCGAGAGAAGCCACTAGTGAAACCTATGGCCCCCGGGTCTATCTTCCATCATATTAATCTTCCAATATACTTAGTTATTTTTATTGCCTTTTATTTTACTTTACATCTTTATCATAAAAATACCAAAAATATTATCTTATCATATCTATCAGATCTCACTCGTAAGCGACCGTGTAGGGATTGACAACCCCTTATCGCGTTGGTTGCGAGGATTTATTTGTTTGTGTATGTGCGAGGGAATCGTGTGTGGCCTCCTACTGGATTGATACCTTGGTTCTCAAAAACTGAGGGAAATACTTACACTACTTTGCTGCACCACCCTTTCCTCTTCAAGGGAAAACCAACGCAAGTGCTGAAGAGGTAGCGACAGCCGTGGAGCATATGTAAAAACTATACCTCTTCGATGAAAGCTTTGCCATATTTCTATTTTCCTTGATAATCCAGACTGAGCAAGCATCTTTATCTATCTTCCTCCCTGAAGCTCCGAGGATGCCAGCTGAGGCATTTCTTCAATGGAGCACTTGAAAATTCAGGAAGACCCATTCGGATTGGACCGGGAAGGGAGACGTCCTCGATATAGAACCATTCAGAAGGCCATTCTTCGGATGCCTTCTTCGGTGTGCCGGACAGGTTTCCGGTCCCAGCGATACGCCATATTTCGGCGCCGCCCACTTGGAATATTGACCCCTCTTGAATACGGACGAGGCAGAACAACTTCTTCCATAACTCAAAATGGGCCTCGCAGCCCATATGCAGGATGGATGCAGGAGTGAAGTTGTGTAGTTGGAGGCCATAGTACTCCAGAAGCCCTCGAAGGAACGGATGGATTGGATATCCAACACCTCTCAACAAATAGGGAACAAAGCATACTCATTCCCCCTGGATGTTTTGGGGAACTTCTCTGCCTGCTCCCCACCGTCGAAGGAAGCCAATCCGACTCGAACAAGGACTAGATCTGCGGGGGGAAGAAATCCCTATGTCTGCAGCTTCACCAGTTGGTCGTGGGAGACATAACACTTTTCCAATCACCATGTTTGGGGCCGTGAGGGCGGGAGGAAGAGCTGGGAGCGCTAGCCAGGGGTGGTTTCTGCTGGCAAGCTCTAAGGATTCCGCGCTTGGTGTGGGCTGGATCTGAAGATCCCAATCTCTTTAAATAGACGACTTTCTTGTATGGTCAGGGTGGTAAATGCAAAAATGCCCCGGCTTCTCGTATTCGCTCGACACGTGGAAGCTGAAATCATGAAGGTGTAGAAGCCGATGAGCGCGACATTAAATGAAAAGACGGATACTGCGCTTTAAGTCAGGTACTTTGAAGTATTCACAGAAGGAACCCGCCTTGCAATGCCGAAGACAATCTGCGCGCCGGGCATCGATCACGGAGGGCTTCTACATCATCATCCAAGCCCCTCCGATGAAGTGTGAGTAGTTTACTTCAGACCTACGGGTCCATAGTTAGTAGCTAGATGGCTTCTTCTCTCTTTTTGGATCTCAATACAATGTTCTCCCCCTCTCTCGTGGAGATCTATTCGATATAATCTTCTTTTTGCGGTGTGTTTGTTGAGACCGATGAATTGTGGGTTTCTGGTCAAGTCTATCTATGAATAATATTTGAATCTTCTCTGAATTCTTTTATGTATGATTGGTTATCTTTGCAAGTCTCTTCGAGTTATCAGTTTGGTTTGGCCTACTAGATTGGTTGTTCTTGCCATGGGAGAAGTGCTTAGCTTTGGGTTAAATCTTGCGGTGTCCTTTCCCAGTGGCAGAAGGGGCAGCAAGGCACGTATTGTATCGTTGCCATCGAGTATAACAAGATGGGTTTTTTTATCATATTGCATGAAACTATCCCTCTACTTCATGTCATCTTGCTTAAGGCGTTACTCTATTTTTAACTTAATACTCTAGATGCATGCTGGATAGCGGTCGATGAGTAGAGTAATAGTAGTAGATGCAGAATCATTTCGGTCTACTTGTCTCAGACGTGATGCCTATATACATGATCATACCTAGATATTCTCATAACTATGCTAAATTCTGCCAATTTCTCAACAGTAATTTGTTCACCCACCGTAGAATACTTATGCTCTTGAGAGAAGCCACTAGTGAAACCTATGGCCCCCGGGTCTCTTTCTCATCATATCAATCTCCATCACTTTATTATTGCTTTGCTTTTACTTTGCTTACTTTGCATCTCTATACCAAAAATACCAAAAAAATATTATTTGTCATCTCTATCAGATCTCACTTTCGTAAGTGACCGTGAAGGGATTGACAACCCCTAAGCGCGTTGGTTGCGTTGAGCTATTGTTTTGTGTAGGTACGAGGGACTCGAGCATAGCCTCCTACCGGATTGATACCTTGGTTCTCAAAAACTGAGGGAAATACTTACGCTACTTTGCTGCATCATCCCTTCCTCTTCGGGGAAATCCAACGCAGTGCTCAAGAGGTAGCAAGAAGAATTTCTGGCGCCGTTGCCAGACCAAGTACCCATCTCCCTATCTCCCGCATTATATTATTTGCCATTTGCCTCTCGTTTTCCTCTCCCCCACTTCACCCTTGCCGTTTTATTCACCCTCTCTCTTCCTCTCTCTCTCTCTCTATTTGCCTCTTTTGTCGTTTGCTTTTTGTTTGCTCGTGTGTTGGATTGCTTGTTTGTCGCGATGGCTCAAGATAATACTAAATTGTGTGACTTCACCAATACCAATAATAATGATTTCCTTATCACTCCGATTGCTCGTCTTACTGATGCTGAATCTTATGAAATTAATACTGCTTTGTTGAATCTTGTCATGAAAGATCCGTTCTCCGGCCTTCCTAGTGAAGATGCCGCTACACATCTTAATAGCTTTGTTGATTTGTGTGACATGCAAAAGAAAAAAGATGTCGATAATGATATTGTTTTATTGAATCTATTTCCTTTTTCGCTTAGAGGTCGTGTTAAAGTTTGGTTTTCGTCTTTGCCTAAAAATAGTATTGATTCATGGAACAAGTGCAAAGATGCTTTTATTCTCAATGGCATACTGAAAGATCTACTAATAAAAAGGTGCATGCGATAGGAAGAAATTAATGTTTTGAGTGGAAAGATGGATGAACTTATGAAATTATTTGCTAATAAGATTGTTTCTTCTGATCCTAATGATGTGCCCTTGTCTACTTTGATTGAGAATAATAATGAATCTATGGATGTGAATTTTGTTGGTAGGAACAATTTTGGTAACAACACGTATAGAGGAAATTTCAATCCTAGGCCTTATCCTAGTAATCCCTCTAATAATTATGGTAATTCCTACAACAATTCTTATGGAATTATAATAAGATGCCCTCTGATTTTGAATCTAATATTAAAGAATTTATTTCTTCACAAAAGAATTTTAATGCTATGATTGAAGAAAAATTGCTTAAGATTGATGATTTGGCTAGGAACATCGATAGAATTGCTCTTCATGTTGATTCTTTGAAACTTAGATCTATTCCACCTAAGCATGATATCAATGAGTCTCTCAAAGCCATGAGAATTTCCATTGACAAGTGCAAAGAAAGAACCGCTAGGATGCGTGCTAAGAAAGATGCCTTTATAAAAGCGTGTACTTATAGTTCCTATGAAAATAATGATGAAGATATAAAATTTATTGATGTGTCCCTATTAAATCTTTGTTTTGCAATATGAATCTTGATAATGATGGGACTGAATATGATCCACCTTTACCTCGAAGGCATTCTAAGAATTCAGAATTTGTTGATCTTGATGCTAAATTTGATAAAAGTGGGATTGAAGAAATTAAAACCCTAGATGTTGCTAAACCCACTATTATGGATTTCAAGGAATTTAACTATGAAAATTTCTTTTTGATTGATTGTATTTCCTTGTTGCAATCCGTGCTAAAATCTCCTCACGCTTATACTCAAAATAAAGCGTTTACTAAACATATCGTTGATGCCTTGATGCAATCTTATGAAGAAAAACTTGAATTGGAAGTTTCTATCCCTAGAAAACTTTATGATGAGTGGTAACCAACTATTAGAATTAAAATTAAAAATTATGAGTTTTATGCTTTGTGTGATTTGGGTGCTAGTGTCTCTACTATTCCCAAAACTTTGTGTGATTTACTAGATTTCCGTGATTTTGACGATTGCTCTCTAAACTTGCATCTTGCGGATTCCACTATTAAGAAACCTATGGGAAGAATTAATGATGTTCTTATTGTTGCTAATATGAATTATGTGCCCGTAGATTTTATCGTTCTTGATATAGATTGCAATCCTTCTTGCCCTATTATTCTCGGTAGACCTTTCCTTAGAACGGTTGGTGCAATTATTGATATGAAGGAAGGGAATATTAGATTTCAATTTCCATTAAAAACGGGCATGGAACACTTCCCTTGAAATAAAATAAAATTACCATATGAATATATCATGAGAGCCACTTATGGATTGCCTACCAAAGATGGCAATACCTAGATCTATTCTTGCTTGTTATGCCTAGCTAGGGGCGTTAAACGATAGCGCTTCTTGGGAGGCAACCCAATTTTATTTTTATTCCTTGCTTTTTGCTCCTGTTTAGTAATAAATAAATTATATAGACTCTTTTTTGGTTGTGTTTTTTGTGTTTAATTAGTGTTTGTGCCAAGTAGAACCGTTGGGAAGACTTGGGGAAAGTCTTTGAACTTGCTGTAAAAAACAGAAACTTTAGCGCTCACAAGAACTGCTGTCATTTTTTTTGGAAAGTGCTATTTAGTTAATTCTTCTTGAAGATGATTAATAGATAAATTCCTCACGTCCAGAAATTTATTTTATAATTTTTGGTATTCCAGATCTTGCGCTAGCTACAGATTACTACAGATTGTTCTGTTTTTGACAGATTCTGTTTTTCGTGTGTTGTTTGCTTATTTTGATGAATCTATGGCTAGTAAAATAGTTTATAATCCATAGATAAGTTGGAATACAGTAGGTTTAACACCCATATAAATAAAGAATGAGTTCATTACAGTACCTTGAAGTGGTATTTTGTTTTCTTTCGCTAACGGAGCTCACGAGTTTTCTACTTTAAGTTTTGTGTTGTGAAGTTTTCAAGTTTTGGGTAAAGATTTGATGGATTATGGAACAAGGAGTGGCAAGAGCCTAAGCTTGGGGATGCCCATGGCACCCCCAAGATAATCTAAGGACAAATAAAAGCCAAAGCTTGGGGATGCCCCGGAAGGCATCTCCTCTTTCGTCTACTTCTATCGGTAACTTTACTTGGAGCTATATTTTTATTCACCACATGATATGTGTTTTGCTTGGAGCGTCTTTTATGATTTGAGTCTTTGCTTATTAGTTTAACACAATCATACTTGCTGTACACACCTTTTGAGAGAGCATACATGATTTGGAATTTGATAGAATACTCTATGTACTTCACTTATATCTTTTGAGCTTTATAATTTTGCTCTAGTGCTTCACTTATATCTTTTAGAGCACGGTGGTGGATTTGTTTTATAGAAACTATTGATCTCTCATGCTTCACTTAGATTATTTTGAGAGTCTTAATAGCATGGTAATTTGCTTAAAATCCTAATATGCTTGGTATGCAAGATTAATAATAAAACTTTCGTATGAGTGTGTTGAATACTAAGAAGAAATTGATGCTTGATAATTGTTTTGAGATATGAGGATGGTGATATTAGAGTCATGCTAGTTGAATAGTTGTGAATTTGAGAAATTCTTGTGTTAAAGTTTGTGATTCCCGTAGCATGCACGTATGGTGAACCGTTATGTGATGAAGTCATAGCATGATTTATTTATTGATTGTCTTCCTTATGAGTGGCGGTCGGGGACGAGAGATGGTCTTTTCCTACCAATCTATCCCCCTAGGAGCATGCGCGTAATACTTTGCTTTGATAACTTGTAGTTTTTTGCAATAAGTATATGAGTTCTTTATGACTAATGTTGAGTCCATGGATTATACGCACTCTCACCCTTCCACCTTTGCTAGCCTCTCTAATACCGCGCACCATCATACACCCACCATATACCTTCCTCAAAACAGCCACCATACCTACCTACTATGGCATTTCCATAGCCATTCCGAGATATATTGCCATGCAACTTTCCACCGTTCCTTTCATTATGACACGCTCCATCATTGTCATATTGCTAGCATGATCATGTAATTGACATCGTATTTGTGGCAAAGCCACCGTTCATAATTCTTTCATACATGTCACTCTTGATTCATTGCACATCCCGGTACACCGCCGGAGGCATTTATATAGAGTCATATTTTGTTCTAAGAATCAAGTTGTAATTCATGAGTTGTAAGTAAATAAAAGTGTGATGATCATCATCATTAGAGCATTGTCCCAGTGAGGAAAGGATGATGAAGACTATGATTCCCCCACAAGTCGGGATGAGACTCCGGACGAAAAAATATATATATAAAAAGAGGCCATAAAAAAAGAGAAAGGCCCAAATAAAAAAATATGAGAGAAAAAGAGAGAAGGGACAATGTTACTATCCTTTTACCACACTTGTGCTTCAAAGTAGCACCATGATCTTCATGATAGAGAGTCTCTCATTATGTCACTTTCATATACTAGTGGGAATTTTTCATTATAGAACTTGGCTTGTATATTCCAATGATGGGCTTCCTCAAAATGCCCTAGGTCTTCATGAGCAAGCGAGTTGGATGCATACCCACTTAGTTTCTTTTGAGCTTTCATATACTTATAGCTCTAGTGCATCCATTGCATGGCAATCCCTACTCACTCACATTGATATCTATTGATGGGCATCTCCATAGCCCGTTGATACGCCTAGTTGATGTGAGACTATCTTCTCCCCTTTTGTCTTCTCCACAACCACCATTCTATTCCACCTATAGTGCTATATCCATGGCTCACGCTCATGTATTGCGTGAAGATCGAAAAAGTTTTGAAAATGTCAAAAGTATGAAACAATTGCTTGGCTTGTCATCGGGGTTATGCATGATTTAAATACTTTGTGTGGTGAAGATAGAGCATAGCCAGACTATATGATTTTGTAGGGATAGCTTTCTTTGGCCATGATATTTTGAGAAGACATAATTGCTTTGTTAGTATGCTTGAAGTATTATTATTATCTTTATATCAATATGAACTTTTGTCTTGAATCTTTCGAATCTGAATATTCATACGACAATTAAGAAGATTTACATTGAAATTATGCCAAGTAGCACTCCGCATCAAAAATTCTATTTTTATCATTTACCTACTTGAGGACGAGCAGGAATTAAGCTTGGGGATTCTTGATACGTCTCCAATATATCTATAATTTTTGATTGCTCCATGCTATATTATCTACTGTTTTAGACATTATTGGGCTTTATTATCCACTTTTATATTATTTTTGGGACTAACCTATTAACCAGAGGCCCAGCCTAGAATTGCTATTTTTTTGCCTGTTTTAGGGTTTCGAAGAAAAGGAATATCAAACGGAGTCCAAACGGAATGAAACCTTCAGAAACGTGATTTTCTCATCAGATAAGATCCAGGAGACTTGGACCCTCCGTCAAGAAAGCCACGAGGTCGTCACGAGGGTAGGGGCGCCCCCCTAGGGCGCGCCCCCTGCCTCGTGGGCCCCTCGAAGCTCCACCGATGTACTTCTTCCTCCTATATATATCCACGTACCCCCAAACGATTGGGGACGGAGCCAAAAACCTAATTCCACCGCCGCAACGTTCTGTATCCACGAGATCCCATCTTGGGGCCTGTTCCAGAGCTCCGCCGGAGGGGGCATCGATCACGGAGGGCTTCTACATCATCATCCAAGCCCCTCTAATGAAGTGTGAGTAGTTTAGTTCAGACCTACGGGTCAATAGTTAGTAGCTAGATGGCTTCTTCTCTCTTTTTGGATCTCAATACAATGTTCTCCCCCTCTCTCGTGGAGATCTATTCGATGTAATCTTCTTTTTGCGGTGTGTTTGTTGAGATCGATGAATTGTGGGTTTATGATCAAGTCTATCTATGAATAATATTTGAATCTTCTCTGAATTCTTTTATGTATGATTAGTTATCTTTGCAAGTCTCTGTGAATTATCAATTTGGTTTGGCCTACTAGATTGGTTGTTCTTGCCATGGGAGAAGTGCTTAGCTTTGGGTTCGATTTTGCGGTGTCCTTTCCCAGTGACAAAAGGGGCAGCAAGGCACATATTGTATCGTTGCCATCAAGGATAACAAGACGAGGTTTTTATCATATTACATGAAACTATCCCTCTACTTCATGTCATCTTGCTTAAGGCGTTAGTCTGTTTTTAACTTAATACTCTAGATGCATGCTGGATAGCGGTCGATGAGTGGAGTAATAGTAGTAGATGCAGAATTGTTTCGGTCTACTTGTCTCGGACGTGATGCCTATATACATGATCATACCTAGATATTCTCATAACTATGCTAAATTCTGTCAATTGCTCAACAGTAATTTGTTCACCCACCGTAGAATACTTATGCTCTTGAGAGAAGCCACTAGTGAAACCTATGGCCCCCGGGTCTCTTTCTCGTCATATCAATCTCCATCACTTTATTATTGCTTTGCTTTTACTTTGCTTTTACTTTATTTACTTTGCATCTCTATACCAAAAATACCAAAAAATATTATTTATCATCTCTATCAGATCTCACTTTTGTAAGTGACCGTGAAGGGATTGAGAACCCCTAAGCGCGTTGGTTGCATCGAGCTATTGTTTTTGTGTAGGTACGAGGGACTCGAGCGTAGCCTCCTACTGGATTGATACCTTGGTTCTCAAAAACCGAGAGAAATACTTATGCTACTTTGCTGCATCATCCCTTCCTCTTTAGGGAAATCCAACGCAGTGCTCAGGAGGTAGCAATTATCAACACAATGGTCTCTTGGAGATCCATATGCGATGTAAGTCCTTTTGCGGTGTGTTTGTTGGGATCCGATGAACTTTGAGTTTATGATCAGATCTATGTTTTTATCCATGAAAGTTATTTGAGTCTTCTTTGATCTCTTATATGCATGATTGCTTATAGCCTCGTATATTTTCTCCGATATTTGGTTTTTGTTTGGCCAACTTGATCTAGTTATCCTGCAATGGGAAGAGGTGCTTTGTAGTGGGTTCGATCTTACAGTGCTTGATCCGAGTGACAGAAGGGGAACCGACACGTATGTATCGTTGCTACTAAGGGTAACAAGATGGGATCTATATCTTCACAATAGATGAACGGATCTTGTCTACATCATGGCATCGTTCTTATTGCATTACTTCGTTTTTTCATGAACTTAATACACTAGATGAATGTTGGATAGCGGTCGATGTGTGGAGTAATAGTAGTAGATGCAGGCAGGAGTCGGTCTACTAATCTTGGACGTGATGCCTATATAATGATCATTTCCTGGATATCGTCATGATTATTTGAAGTTCTATCAATTGCCCAATAGTAATTGTTTTCCCACTGTTTGCTATTTTTCTCGAGAGAAGCTACTAGTGAAACCTACGGCCCCGGGGTCTCTTTTCATCATATTTGCCTTTGCGATCTATTTTCCTTTGCACTTATTTTCAGATCTATTAAACCAAAAATACAAAAATACCTTGCTGAAATTTATTTGTTCCGCGATCTATTTGTCCTATCTACCACTTTTACCTCACGTTATTTGCCCATCTTGAGGCGCCGTACCCGAAAGGGATTGACAACCCCTTTAACACGCCGGGTTGCGAGTATTTGTTATTTGTGTGTAGGTGCTGTTTACGTGGTGTGAGGAGGTTCTCCTACTAGTTCGATAACCTTGGTATCATCACTAAGGGAAATACCTACCGTCGCTATACTGCATCATCCCTTCCTCTTTGGGGAAATACCGACGCAGTTCTAGCAGACATCAAAAGGAATTTCTGGTGCCGTTGCCGGGGAGGATCTTCAACATCAACCACGTTCCTAATCAGAAATCTCATCTCCTTTCAATTTACATTATTTTCCATTTGCCTCTCATTTTCCTCTTCCCCACTTCACAAAAATTTGCCCTTTTATTCGCCCTCTTTTTCGTTCACCGTTTTCTCGTCAGATCTGTTTTTCGCGTGCAGTCTTGTTATCACTTTTTGTCGTTATGGATTTCTCTTCTTCTATTGCGTGCACCCCCGAGAACGAGGTTCTCAACTTCAAACAAAGGAGAGGAGAAAATTTAAAAGATGCTTGGTATAGGATTTGCAATGCTCATAATAGATCTATCCATAAGCAATCTACCGTTGTTATTCTTTGTTGTTTTTATGTGGGCATTACCACTTGGTACAAATTCGTCCTTGATACGATTACCGTTGGGAATTTCTTGATGTGTCCTTCTCTTGATGCTTTTAATGCTTTGGGAAATTTAGTGGGTTCACCACCACTAGTGATTAATGAAACAATATTGACTCTCGATCATGTTATGGAAAGACTAGATGGTATGGAAAAGAAAATGCTTACTGTAGAACATACTGAAAACTTGGATAGAAAAATGCAAAGTTATGCTACTAAGGTTGCGTCAAAAGTGGGAGACATTTTTAAGTTGCTAAACGAAAAAGGAACTATAATTCATGAAAGAATTGAAGAAAGCTCGTCTAGGATTGATAAACTAGAAGAATTTTTTTGTAATCTAGGTACGGCTTCTGCTTCCGCTAAAACTCCCGTGAAAATTAGCAAGACTACTCAAGTCACTAAAAACAAAGATGCAACTTCTAGCAATGATAAAGGAGATCTTAAGATGATTAGTATCCATCCCAAGTTCATTGAAGTCATAAGAGACCCTTTTTGCGAAAATAAGTTTTTCAATTTCATGCCTAGAAGTATTGTCGCTGAGAATTTATATGCAAAATCCTTGAAAAATCCTAAGTGTTCGATCAAAGAATTGGACAAGGATGACAAAACCTAGATCCTACGCTTATGCCTAGCTAGGGGTGTAAAATGATAGCGCTTATTGGGAGGCAACCAAATGAATAAAATTTATTTTTGCTTTTTGTATTCTATTCTTGTGTGTTAGCACAATTATGCTACCGTTATTATTGTGTTTTTGTGTTTTAATTAGTGTTTGTGCCAAGTAAGGCCTTTGGGAAGACTTGGGTGAAAGTTGATTTGATCTTGCTGAAAAACAGAAACTTTTGCGCTCATGAGATTATTTCATTTTTAACAAAAGATTGATTTTGAGTTGATTCTTTTTACAGAAGATTAATAGACAAATTCCTCACATCCACCTATTTATTTCGGAATTTTTGGAGTTACATAAGTATTCGAAATATTCAGATTGCTACAGACTATTCTGTTTTTTACAGATTCTGTTTTCTTTGCATTGTGTGCTTGTTTTGATGATTCTATGGTTTTATTTGATGAGTTTTTGCCATAGAAAAGTTGGAATACCATATATATAATGTAAAACCAAATTAATAATAGGTTTGCTATAATACTTATAGTAGTGGTTTGGTTTGTTATACTAACGGATCTCACGAAGATTTTGTTTGAGTTTTGTGTGATTGAAGTTTTCAAGTGTTGGGTGATCTTACGATGGATGAAGGAATAAGGATTAGCAAAAGGCTAACCTTGGGGATGCCCAAGGCACCCCAAGATAATATTCAAAGAAGTAGCAAGCAACTAAGCTTGGGGATGCCCCGGAGTGGCATCCCTGCTTTCTTCTAACAACCATTAGTATTTTACTTGAAACTATATTTTTATTCGTCACATAATATGAGTTTTGCTTGGAGCGTCTTGTATGATATGAGTCTTTTCTTGTTTTTTTTTGTGTTTTAAGTGTTGAATCCTTGCTATACACACCCTTTTGGGAGAGCCAAAAATTATGCTATGCTTGCTCCTATGCTTCACTTAAATTTTTAGAGCCATGGATTTGCTCTAGTGCTTCACTTATATCTTTTTGAGCATGGTGTGCTTTGTTATTTTTGAAGAAATGCTCTCATGCTTCACTTAGATTTATTTGGGAGTTAGTAATTTTTTTAGAAATTCTCTCTTGCTTCACTTAGATTATTTTGAGAGAAAGAAAAAATTATGCTCATAATCTTCACATATATTTGTTTGAGCTTATCAAAAGCAACATATGAAAATAGTCCCAAAGTGGTAGATATCCAAGGAGGATATAATAAACACTTTCATGAAGATCATTGGACAAAATAAAATTGATTCTTAGTAATGGTTTTGAGATATGGCGATATGATATGTGAGTTATGTTGATGAGTAATTGTGCTTTAGTAAGAATATTGATGTTAAGGTTTGTGATTCCCTATGCAAGCACGAAAGTCAATAGTTATGCAATGAAATTTATATCCTCCTTATGGTGCATTATTCGGTGTTACTTATGCTTAATGCTTGGGTATGATATTTTTCGCTTTTTGGTTGGTCGCTTCTCAATATTTTTGCTAGTCTTCATTTTGTACTAAGTATGATCACTACTTGTGCATGCAAAACCCTTTAAACCAGTTTTGCCTTATGAGTCCACTATACCTACCTATATGCGGTATTTCCATGCCGTTATAAGCAAATTTGCATGTGCATCTCTAATTTTCAAAATAAATTTCTCTTTTGTGTGCTCTACCGCTCGCGAGGCGATGAAGGGTGACCAATATTTTCCTTGCTAGATGTGTTATTCTCACGATGAGTGTTTATTCACTTGTCATTGCACGAGAGTACGACAAAGGTATTAGGGATGCCCAGTACTGAAATGAAAATGAATTTACTTTATGTTATCAAATAATAAATTCCTTGGAAAGTGTTGGTATGGAGGGCAACCGTGGATTCCGCTAGCCATGGAAAGTGAAAGTAATGGTGGAAAAAGGAATAAATTTTATTTTCTGTTTGGGAACCCCCTAGTATGTATCTAGCATGGAAAGTGTTGGGATGCTCCAAGTCGTTTTCGTTGGTGGGAATAGTATGCCTCTCAAAAATATTTTTATCTCTCAGTTCAAGCTTTGAGCTCTGGCACCTCTACAAATCCCTACTTCCCTCCGCGAAGGGCCTTTCTTTTACTTATGCAATTTTTATTTTAAATTTGAGTCTCCATCTTCTCTCATAAAGAACCAACTAAGGGGCACTATGATAGTATTTGAGCATTGTGTGTAGCTAATATTCGAGTGTGTTTCATGAATGGATCAATGGTTGAGCATGATGGGCTAGGGATAACTTGCTTTAGTGTTGATATTTTGAAAGACATGGTTGCTTGTTGATATGCTTGAGCATTAAAGTCCTCATGTCAAAACTAGACTATTGCTTTGAATTCATGCTATAAAGAAAAGAAATGTGATGAACATGTTAGGCAGCATTCCACATCAAAATTCTGTTTTTTATCATTTACCTACTCGAGGACGAATAGGAATTAAGCTTGGGGATTCTCCAATGTATCTATAATTTTTGATTGTACCATGCTGTTATATTATCATTCTTGGATCTTTTACAATCATTTTATATCATTTTTGGTACTAACCTATTGACATAGTGTCCAGTGCCACTTGCTGCTTTCTCCATGTTTTTTACATCGTAGGAAATCAATATCAAACGGAGTCCAAACGCAGCAAAACTGCTGGAGGATTATTTTGGGCCAAAAGACGTCAAGTGGGCGAAGAAAGCACCTAGGGGGTGGCTCGAGGGGAGCAGCACCCACTAGGGCGCGCCAGGAGGCCCAGGCGTGCACTGGTGGGTTGTGCCCACCTCGGGTGCCCCCTGAACCGCTTCTTTGCTCTATAAATACCCCAATATTCCAGAAACCCTTGGGGAGTCGACGAAAATAAATTCCAGCCGCCGCAGAGTCTAGAACCACCAGATCCAATCTAGACACCATCACAGAGGGGTTCACCACTTCCATTGGTGCCTCTCCGATGATGCGTGAGTAGTTCTTTGTAGACCTACGGGTCCGTAGTTAGTAGCTACATGGCTTCCTCTCTCTCTCTTGATTATCAATACAATGGTCTCTTGGAGATCTATATGTTGTAAGTCCTTTTGCGGTGTGTTTGTTGGGATCCAATGAACTTTGAGTTTATGATCAGATCTATGTTTTTATCCATGAATGTTATTTGAGTCTTCTTTGATCACTTATATGCATGATTTCTTATAGCCTTGTATTTCTTCTTCGATATTTGGGTTTTGTTTGGCCAACTTGATCTATTTATCTTGCAATGGGAAGAGGTGCTTTGTAGTGGGTTCGATCTTACGGTGCTTGATCCCAATGACAGAAGGGGAACCAGCACATATGTATCGTTGCTACTAAGGATAACAAGATGGGATCTATATATTTGCAATAGATAAACGGATCTTGTCTACATCATGGCATCGTTCTTATTGCATTACTCTGTTTTTTCATGAACTTAATACACTAGATGCATGCTGGATAGCCGTCGATGTGTGGAGTAATAGTAGTAGATGCAGGCAAGATTCGGTCTACTAATCTTGGATGTGATGCCTATATAATGATCATTGCCTAGATATCGTCATGATTATTTGAAGTTCTATCAATTGCCCAACAGTAATTGTTTTCCCACCGTTTGCTATTTTTCTCGATAGAAGCCACTAGTGAAACCTACGGCCCCCGGGTCTCTTTTCATCATATTTGCCTTTGCGATCTATTTTCCTTTGCATTTATTTTCATATCTATTAAGACAAAAATACAAAAATACCTTGCTGCAATTTATTTGTTCCGCGATCTATTTATCCTATCTACCACTTTTACCTCACGTAATTTTCCCATCTTGAGGCGCCGTACCCAAAAGGGATTGACAACCCCTTTAACACATCGGGTTGTGAGTATTTGTTATTTGTGTGCAGGTGCTGTTTACATGGTGTGAGGAGGTTCTCCTACCGGTTCGATAACCTTGGTCTCATTACTGAGGGAAATACCTACCGTCACTATACTGCATCATCCCTTCCTATTTGGGGAAATACTGACGTAGTTCTAGTAGACATCACGTATCAACATCCCGAAGCTTAATTCTTGCTTGTCCTCGAGTAGGTAAATGATAAAAACAAAAAAAATCTGATGTTGAATGCTACCTAGCATGTTTATCTTGTAATCTCTTTTATGGTACAAATTTTGAGAAACGATGAAGTAATTGATATCAACATAATAATATCCATGAATAGAAGAATATAGTCAATACTTTTTAAAAATATACGATGATCGACGAGTGTTATCCCTACTCTTTATCATGTAAGCGTGGAATGACTCCGCCTTCTGTAACAGCCTAGATTTTGGCCCTTTTCTTTTTCTTTTGATTTATTTGGTTTTTGCTCTATTTTTTTGGAGTGGTTCTGTGGCCTTGCCACCTGGGAAATCATCCTCATTCCCCCTCCCAAGTGGCTAATAATTCTAAAAACCTTGCCAAGATCATGTCACTTCACTCCTTGACCAAACCCTAAAATTCTTTTCTAGGGAAAATTCCTTTTTCATTAAAGGAATAACCCTATCTGCCCTAGGTTGTGAAGCAACCTATATTTCTATCCATCAAAAAATCCCCAAATAATTCTCATAATTCCTTTGGGTCATATGTAGCTAAAATATGTCCAAACATTTCCTTGCCCAGTTCAAAAATATTTCCCCAATATTCCTTTTTCTATTCAACCCTGAATGGCACTTTGTGAAGGAAGTGTCATTTATATTTTTCCTAGTGGCTCCCAACCTTTTTGGGCATGCTTATATGTCCAAATAATTAACTCATGCACAAGTTCAACTTTATTTGCCTAGCCAATCTTCCTCAGTGAATTTTCAAAGTTTCTGTCACGCAGAAGGTTTTGTGAAGGAAGTACTAGCTAGGAGTATCCAAATGAGTTGAACTTTTGCACACTCCTTAATGTGCTCATATTAATCCCCTCAACCAAGTTGCAGCCCCATCCAATCATATATGTGAGCACAGGAGCAAATCTTTGATTCTGGCAATATTTTCAGGTTGTGAAGCAAGTGCATTTTATATTGCTTCGAAAATCCTAATAAATTATCTGATCATTCTCCTACCCATAAAACATCTCTCCACCCAATTTGGAATCATTTCATTGAGCCATTTGATCACCAAAGTTATTTCAAGTTTCTGGACAGAATGATGTTTGTGAAGCAAGTGCCATTTTGGCTTGTCCATTTGGCATGAGATTTTTACAGCATCTTCATATGTCCAAATAATAAATCTTTACCCAATCTTAGCCCAAGTTGCTTCTCCAAGTGAGTGCATCATCCGAATTTAGTTTCTGACCAGATTTGGCAGTTGCAAAGCAACTATATTAAATCTTGGTTCAAATCCCTTGCAAACCTCTAGGACTGTAGTCCTTCGATAGATAAACCTCTCGGACAACTCCATTTACCCCAATCAAGTTCATGTTGATCAGCAGTTCCTTGCCAAGTTTGATGCAGTAAACTTCAGAGCTTAGTTACCATTTAACCACAGAGTCTTTAACCAAGTTACTATCTCAGCTGCAACCTCCCTAGGAAGGACAAGCCCCCAGATATCATTTGGCATAGCTTGTGGCACTATGTGCACCAGTGCATGCGGTGACCACCATTTTGGCATGCCATGAGCGTGTCCAGAACGTCGCTTTGCTAGGCCCCTCATCTGCTCGTCGTCTTAGCACGCGTAAGCATGTCCCTTGGCTTCATCTCATCATCGCAGTTCCTCTGGACCCCTCTCCCCCTCCGGCAGCTTCCTCACAAACCAAGCTACCGCACGCCCACGGACGTACAGTAGCGATTTGGCGCTGCTCGTCACCGTCGTCTTCCTCCCTGCGCTCCCTTGGTCGTCTCCTCCCCGTGAGAACCTCCACTGCTCCTCCTGTGTCGTCTACCTTCGAGCTCATGAGCGTGGGCATGCGTCCGCGGCGCCGGACACGCATCCGTGGCGGTGCCAGCTCGGCCTCCTTCCCCGCTGGCTATTTGAGCCCTCCCCCGAGCCCTCCGAGTTCACCACTAGCCTCCTGCACTTCCTCTAGCCTCCCCTAACCACTTCCCCGAGCTCGAGATGCCCTCCATGACCGCCATTGCCGCCATCCATGCTCGAGTAAATTCTCTCAACACCGAGCTCGTTCCTCCCCCCTCCACCACCAGAGGCATCCACCACCCCCTAGAAGCCTCCCCGCCGTGCCCCTCCTCCTTTGTTGGCCTCTGGCCGCGGTCCCCATCTGCGCCCGACGCCACTGTCCGCCATGCTCGTGGCAACCACTGCTCTGGTCTTGCGCGGCGTGCGCGAAACCCCTGGATGGGTGTGCGTCGGTCCCGTGAGCACTCCGGTAGCCAGAACTCCGCCGGAGGTGGCCGAAGTCGCCCGGGGCAATCGCCGACGCCGGCTCCCTCCCTCTGCTCTACGCTGCATTGGGAGGAAGAAGAGGAGGAGCGGCAGGAGAGAGAGGAGGGGGTTGACCAGGCGCGGACCCCGCGCGTCATCCCCTCAGCCATTAACCCAGCCAGCCCACGTGGATAAGCGACGGGCCCTAATACGTCTCCAACGTATCTATAATTTTTGATTGCTCCATGCTATATTATCTACTGTTTTGGACTATATTGCGCTTTATTTTCCACTTTAATATTATTTTTGGGACTAACCTATTAACCGGAGGCCCAGCCCAGAATTGCTGTTTTTTGCCTATTTCAGTGTTTCGAAGAAACGGAATATCAAACGGAGTCCAAACGGAATAAACCTTTCTGGAACGCGATTTTCTTCCCGAATATGACCCAGGAGACTTGGACCCTACGCCAAGGAAGCTTCGAGGTGGGCACGAGGTAGGGGGGCGGATCCTATACCCCCAGGGGCGCCCCCACCCTCGTGGGCCCACCGAAGCTCCACCGACGTACTTCTTCCTCCTATATATACCTACGTACGCCCAAACGAACAGATATGGAGCCAAAGACCTAATTCCACCGCCGCAACTTTCTGTATCCATGAGATCCCATCTTGGGGCCTGTTCCGGAGCTCCGCCGGAGAGGGCCGTCATCACGGAGGGTTTCTACATCATCATAGCCTCTCCGATGAAGTGTGAGTAGTTTACCTCAGACCTTCGGGTCCATAGTTATTAGCTAGATGGCTTCTTCTCTCTTTTTGGATCTCAATACAAAGTTCTCCCCCTCTCTTGTGGAGATCTATTCGATGTAATCTTCTTCTTTTTTGCGGTTTGTTTGTTGAGACCGATGAATTGTGGGTTTATGATCAAGTCTATCTATGAATAATATTTGAATCTTCTCTGAATTCTTTTATGTATGATTGGTTATCTTTGCAAGTCTCTTCGAATTATCAGTTTGGTTTGGCCTACTAGATTGGTTTTTCTTGCCATGGGAGAAGTGCTTAGTTTGGGTTCGATCTTGCGGTGTCCTTTCCCAGTGACAGAAGGGGCAGCAAGGCACGTATTGCATCGTTGCCATCGAGGATAACAACATGTGGTTTATTTCATATTGCATGAATTTATCTCTCTACATCAAGTCATCTTGCTTAAAGCGTTACTCTATTTTTAACTTAATAGTCTAGATGCATGCTGGATAGCGGTCGATGAGTGGAGTAATAGTAGTAGATGCATAATCGTTTCGGTCTACTTGTCACGGACGTGATGCCTATATACATGATCATGCCTAGATATTCTCATAACTATGCTCAATTCTGTCAATTGCTCAACAGTAATTTGTTCACCCACCATAGAATACTTATGCTCTTGAGAGAAGCCACTAGTGAAACCTATGGCCCCCGGGTCTATTCTCATCATATCAATCTCCATCACTTTAATCTTGCTTTGCTTTTTTACTTTGCCTTTTACTTTTCACTTTGCATCTCTATACCAAAAATACCAAAAATATTATATCTATCAGATCTCACTCTCGTAAGTGACCGTGAAGGGATTGACAACCCATCACAATCCCTATCTCTCGCATTACATTAGTTGCCATTTTCCTCTCGTTTTCCTCTCCCCCACTTCACCCTTGCCGTTTTATTCGCCCTCTCTTTCCCAATCTCCTTCTCCTTCTCCGCCTCTCTTTTCCGTTTGCCTTTTTCTTTCTTGCCTTTTGTTTGCTCGTGTGTTGGATTGCTTGCTTGTCGCTATGTCTGAAGTTGGGGAAGTTATCGCCGATATGGGCGATAACAATGTCATAGAAAATTCTGATGCTCCGGCTGAAGAACCCCCTACCTATCATACAAAAAGATTTTGAATAGGTAGTGGTAATATTATTGGAAAAGGAGTCATCCAAGATTTTTTTACTTGTGCCGGTGCTTTGCCCTCTTTGGGCGGTTCAATTCTTTATAGAACTAGTAGTCTTGCGGATGCTATTGCCATGCTTATCGTTGAACTTGAAAGGCAATTTATGCATATGCACCCATCTATACAAAGAATTTTCCTAGAATTTTCTAATATCGAGCATTCTTCTATTAAGCATGCCGCTACTATCTTTTTGGCTCATGAATTCAGATTTATAATAAAAGAAGCCAAAGAAATCTTTGCACACTATAGGGTGGACGCTGGTCGTCCTCCCATAGAATCTATCCTCTTTGATCAAGAAGAAATTATGCGCTTTCAATCTCTTGACTATGTTGCTTTCAATGAAAACCATAAAAAAAGGTGCCAATCAATATTTTAATTGATAGAATCTCTGAACTTAATGATCTGGCTATTCGAAAGAATGAGCTAGGATGCTCTCTTGAGTTTAGGCTCACAAGGTTCTGTCAAAAGAATGCTTATAATGATGAATTGGTTGTGCAATACGAATGGCCGAAAGAGGAACCTATACCTCCTAAAATTGATCTTGGGGACCTCTGTCATATTAAATTTAGCCCTTTTGATTACTTTTGCTTGCCTCAAAGAAAACTTGCTGCCGAACGTAGAGAATATGAAATGAGTTTCACCGATCTATCTTATTACTACGACACAACCTAGATCTATCCTCGCTTTTATGCCTAGCTAGGGGCGTTAAACGATAGCGCTTGTTGGGAGGCAACCCAATTTTATTTTTAGTTTTTTGTGTTTTTCTTCTGTTAAGGAATAAATAACCCATCTACCTTCTGTCTGGATGTGGTTTTATGTTTTAATTAGTGTTTGTGCCAAGTTAGCCCTATTGGATCTTCTTGGATGATAGTTATTTGATCTTGCTGTAATTTCCAGAAACTTTGTGTTCAGTGGCCGAATTGTTAAAAATCACCAGAACGTGATAAAATACTGATTCCAATTGCTGCTGATCAATAAACAAGTTGTCTACGTCGTCCAATTTTAGTAGATTGTTTGGAGTTCCAGAAGTTTGCGTTAGTTACAGATTACTACAGACTGTTCTGTTTTTGACAGATTCTGTTTTTCATGTGTTGTTTGCTTATTTTGATGAATCTATGGTTAGTAAAATAGTTTATAATCCATAGATAATCCAGACTGAGCAAGCATCTTTATCTTGCTCTTCAATTGGTGGACTTCCATGCTATCTTCCTCCCTGAAGCTCCGAGGATGCCTGCTGAGGCGTTTCTTCAATGGAGCACTTGAAAATTCAGGAAGACCCATTCGGATTGGACCGGGAAGGGAGACGTCCTCGATATAGAACCATTCAGAAGGCCATTCTTCGGATGCCTTCTTCGGTGTGCCAGACAGGTTTCCAGTCCCAGCGATACGCCATATTTCAGCGCCGCCCACATGGAATATTGACCCCTCTTGAATACGAGGGACGAGGTAGAACAACTTCTTCCATAACTCAAAATGGGCCTCGCAGCCCAGGAATAGCTCGCAAAAAGCAACATAACCCGCAATATGCAGGATGGATGGAGGAGTGAAGTTGTGTAGTTGGAGGCCATAGTACTCCAGAAGCCCTCGAAGGAACGGATGGATTGGAAATCCAACACCTCTCAACAAATAGGGAACAAAGCATACTCGTTCCCCCTGGATGTGTTGGGGAACTTCTCCGCCTGCTCCCCACCATCGAAGGAAGCCAATCCGACTCGAACGAGGACTGGATCTGCGAGGGGAAGAAATCCCTATGTCTGCAGCTTCACCAGTTGGTCGTGGGAGACGTAACACTTTTCCCAATCACCATGTTTGGGGCCGTGAGGGCGGGAGGAAGAGCTGGGAGCGCTAGCCATGTCGGGGTGGTTTCTGCTGGCAAGCTCTAAGGATTCCGCGCTTGGTGTGGGCTGGATCTGAAGATCCCAATCTCTTTAAATAGACGACTTTCTTGTATGGTCAGGGTGGTAAATGCAAAAATGCCCCGGCTTCTCGTATTCGCTCGACACGTGGAAGCTGAAATCATGAAGGTGTAGAAGCCGATGAGCGCGACATTAAATGAAAAGACGGATACTGTGCTTTAAGTTAGGTACTTTGAAGTATTCACAAAAGGAACCCGCCTTGCAATGCCGAAGATAATCTGCGCGCCGGACTCATCGTCATTGAAGCCTGGTTCGAGGGCTACTGTGGGAGTCCTGGATTAAGGGGTCCTCGGACAGCTGGACTATATACATGGGTCGGACTGATGGGCTATGAAGATACAAGATAGTAGACTTCTTCTCGTGTCCGGATGGGACTCTCCTTTGCGTGGAAGGCAAGCTTGGCGATTCAGATATGTAGATTCCTTTCTCTGTAACCAACTTTGTGTAACCCTAGTCCCCTCCGGTGTCTATATAAACCGGAGGGTTTAGTCCATAGACAGCAATCATAATCATAGGCTAGACTTCTAGGGTTTTAGCCATTACGATCTCGTGGTAGATCAACTCTTGTAATACTCATATTCATCAAGATCAATCAAGCAGGAAGTAGGGTATTACCTCCATAGAGAGGGCCCGAACCTGGGTAAACATTGTGTCCCCCGCCTCCTGTTACCATTAGCCTTAGACGCATAGTTTGGGACCCCACACCCGAGATCCGCTGGTTTTGACACCGACAATCATTCTTGGATGTTTTACAATCATTTTATAGTCATTTTATACCATTTTTTGGTACTAACCTATTGACACAATGCCCAGTGACAGTTGTTGTTTTTTGCATGTTTTTTACAACTCAGCAGGAAATCAATATCAAACGGAGTCCAAACGCAGCGAAACTCCTGGAGGATTTTTTGGGCCAGAAGACATCCAGTGGGCCAAGAAAGCACCTGGGGGTGGCTCGAGGGGAGCAGCACCCACCAGGGCGCGCCAGGAGGCCCAGGCGTGCCCTGGTGGTTGTGCCCACCTCGGGCGCCCCCTGAACCGCCTCTTTGCTCTATAAATACCCCAATATTCCAGAAACCCTAGGGGAGTCAACGAAAATCAATTCCAGCCACCGCAGAGTCCAGAACCACCATATCCAATCTAGACACCATCATGGAGCGGTTCACCACTTCCATTGGCGCCTCTCCGATGATGCGTGAGTAGTTCTTTGTAGACCTACGGGTCCATAGTTAGTAGCTAGGTGGATTCCTCTCTCTCTTGATTATTGATACGTCTCCAACGTATCTATAATTTTTGATTGCTCCATGCTATATTATCTACTGTTTTAGACATTATTGGGCTTTATTATCCACTTTTATATTATTTTTGGGACTAACCTATTAACCGGAGGCCCAGCCCAGAATTGCTGATTTTTGCCTGTTTTAGGGTTTCGAAGAAAAGGAATATCAAACAGAGTCCAAACGGAATGAAACCTTCGGAAACGTGATTTTCTCATCAGATAAGATCCAGGAGAATTGGACCCTCCGTCAAGAAAGCCACGAGGTGGTCACGAGGGTAGGGGCGCCCCCTAGGGCGCGCCCCCTGCCTCGTGGGCCCCTTGAAGCTCCACCGACGTACTTCTACCTCCTATATATATATCCACGTACCCCCAAACGATCGGGGACGGAGCCAAAAACCTAATTCCACCACCGCAACATTCTGTATCCACGAGATCCCATCTTGGGGCCTGTTCCGGAGCTCTGCCGGAGGGGGCATCGATCACGGAGGGCTTCTACATCATCATCCAAGCCCCTCCGATGAAGTGTGAGTAGTTTAGTTCAGACCTACGGGTCCATAGTTAGTAGCTAGATGGCTTGTTCTCTCTTTTTGGATCTCAATACAATGTTCTCCCCCTCTCTCGTGGAGATCTATTCGATGTAATCTTCTTTTTGCGGTGTGTTTGTTGAGACCGATGAATTGTGGGTTTCTGATCAAGTCTATCTATGAATAATATTTGAATCTTCTCTGAATTCTTTTATGTATGATTGGTTATCATTGCAAGTCTCTTCAAATTATCAGTTTGGTTTGGCCTACTAGATAGGTTGTTCTTGCCATGGGAGAAGTGCTTAGCTTTGGGTTCGACCTTGCGGTGTCCTTTCCCAGTGACAGAAGGGGCAGCAAGGCACGTATTGTATCGTTGCCATCAAGGATAACAAGATGGGTTTTTTTATCATATTGCATGAAACCATCCCTCTACTTCATGTCATCTTGCTTAAGGCGTTACTCTGTTTTAACTTAATACTCTAGATGCATGCTGGATAGCGGTCGATGAGTGGAGTAATAGTAGTAGATGCAGAATCATTTTGGTCCACTTGTCTCGGACGTGATGCCTATATACATGATCATACCTAGATATTCTCATAACTATGCTAAATTCTGCCAATTGCTCAACAGTAATTTGTTCACCCACCGTAGAATACTTATGCTCTTGAGAGAAGCCACTAGTGAAACCTATGGCCCCCGGGTCTCTTTCTCATCATATCAATCTCCATCACTTTATTATTGCTTTGCTTTTACTTTGGTTACTTTGCATCTCTATACCAAAAATAGCAAAAAAATATTATTTGTCATCTCTATCAGATGTCACTTTCGTAAGTGACCGTGAGGGGATTGACAACCCCTAAGCGCGTTGGTTGCGTTGAGCTATTGTTTTGTGTAGGTACGAGGGACTCGAGCATAGCCTCCTACCGGATTGATACCTTGGTTCTCAAAAACTGAGGGAAATACTTACGCTACTTTGCTGCATCATCCCTTCCTCTTCGGGGAGATCCAACGCAGTGCTCAAGAGGTAGCAAGAAGAATTTCTGGCGCCGTTGCCAGGGAGTCTGCACAAAAGTCAACATACCAAGTACCCATCACAATCCCTATCTCCCGCATTATATTATTTGCCATTTGCCTCTCATTTTCCTCTCCCCCACTTCACCCTTGCCGTTTTATTCACCCTCTCTCTTCCTCTCTCTCTCTCTCTATTTGCCTCTTTTGTCGTTTGCTTTTTGTTTGCTCGTGTGTTGGATTGCTTGTTTGTCGCGATGGCTCAAGATAATACTAAATTGTGTGACTTCACCAATACCAATAATAATGATTTCCTTATCACTCCAATTGCTCGTCTTACTGATGCTGAATCTTGTGAAATTAATACTGCTTTGTTGAATCTTATCATGAAAGATCCCTTCTCCGGCCTTCCTAGTGAAGATGCCGCTACACATCTTAATAGCTTTGTTGATTTGCATGACATGCAAAAGAAAAAAGATGTCGATAATGATATTGTTTTATTGAATCTATTTCCTTTTTCGCTTAGAGGTCGTGTTAAAGCTTGGTTTTCGTCTTTGCCTAAAAATAGTATTGATTCATGGAACAAGTGCAAAGATGCTTTTATCTCTAAGTATTTTCCTCGCGCTAAGATCGTCTCTCTTAGAAATGATATTATGAATTTTAAGCAACTTGATCATGAACATGTTGCACAAGCTTGGGAGAGAATGAAACTAATGATACGTAATGGCCCTACTCATGGTTTAAATTTGTGGATGATTATACAAAAAAATTATGCCGGATTGAATTTTGCTTCTAGAAATCTTTTAGATTCGGCCGCGGGAGGCACTTTTATGGAAATCACTTTAGGAGAAGCTACTAAACTCCTAGATAATATTATGGTTAATTATTCTCAATGGCATACTGAAAGATCTACTAATAAAAAGGTGCATGCGATAGAAGAAATTAATGTTTTGAGTGGAAAGATGGATGAACTTATGAAATTATTTGCTAATAAGAGTGTTTCTTCTGATCCTAATGATGTGCCCTTGTCTACTTTGATTGAGAATAATAATGAATCTATGGATGTGAATTTTGTTGGTAGGAACAATTTTGGTAACAACATGTATAGAGGAAATTTCAATCCTAGGCCATATCCTAGTAATCCCTCTAATAATTATGGTAATTACTACAACAATTCTTATGGGAATTATAATAATATGCCCTCTGATTTTGAATCTAATATTAAAGAATTTATTTCTTCACAAAAGAATTTAATGCTATGATTGAAGAAAAATTGCTTAAGATTGATGATTTGGCTAGGAACGTTGATAGAATTGCTCTTCATGTTGATTCTTTGAAACTTAGATCTATTCCACCTAATCATGATATCAATGAGTCTCTCAAAGCCATGAGAATTTCCATTGACAAGTGCAAAGAAAGAACCGCTAGGATGCGTGCTAAGAAAGATGCCTTTATAAAAGCGTGTTCTTCTAGTTCCTATGAAAATAGTGATGAAGATCTAAAAGTTATTGATGTGTCCCCTATTAAATCTTTGTTTTGAAATATGAATCTTGATAATGATGGGACTGAATATGATCCACCTTTACCTAGAAGGCGTTCTAAGAATTCAGAATTTGTTGATCTTGATGCTAAATTTGATAAAAGTGGGATTAAAGAAATTAAAACCCTAGATGTTGCTAAACCCACTATTATGGATTTCAAGGAATTTAACTATGAAAATTTATCTTTGATTGATTTTATTTCCTTGTTGCAATCCATGCTAAAATCTCCTCACGCTTATAGTCAAAATAAAGCGTTTACTAAACATATCATTGATGCCTTGATGCAATCTTATGAAGAAAAACTTGAATTGGAAGTTTCTATCCCTAGAAAATTTATGATGAGTGGGAACCAACTATTAAAATGAAAATTAAAAATTATGAGTTTTATGCTTTTTGTGATTTGGGTGCTAGTGTCTCTACTATTCCCAAAACTTTGTGTGATTTACTAGATTTCCGTGATTTTGATGATTGCTCTCTAAACTTGCATCTTGCGGATTCCACTATTAAGAAACCTATGGTAAGAATTAATGATGTTCTTATTGTTGCTAATATGAATTATGTGCCCGTAGATTTTATCGTTCTTGATACAGATTGCAATCCTTCTTGCCCTATTATTCTCGGTAGACCTTTCCTTAGAACGGTTGGTGCAATTATTCATATGAAGGAAGAGAATATTAGATTTCAATTTCCATTAAAAAAGGGCATGGAACACTTCCCTAGAAAATTTATGATGAGTGGGAACCAACTATTAAAATGAAAATTAAAAATTATGAGTTTTATGCTTTTTGTGATTTGGGTGCTAGTGTCTCTACTATTCCCAAAACTTTGTGTGATTTACTAGATTTCCGTGATTTTGATGATTGCTCTCTAAACTTGCATCTTGCGGATTCCACTATTAAGAAACCTATGGTAAGAATTAATGATGTTCTTATTGTTGCTAATATGAATTATGTGCCCGTAGATTTTATCGTTCTTGATACAGATTGCAATCCTTCTTGCCCTATTATTCTCGGTAGACCTTTCCTTAGAACGGTTGGTGCAATTATTCATATGAAGGAAGAGAATATTAGATTTCAATTTCCATTAAAAAAGGGCATGGAACACTTCCCTAGAAATAAAATAAAATTACCATATGAATCTATCATGAGAGCCACTTATGGATTGCCTACCAAAGATGGCAATACCTAGATCTATTCTTGCTTGTTATGCCTAGCTAGGGGCGTTAAACGATAGCGCTTGT